>NC_069499.1:530081621-530334121 GCF_027579735.1 Bombina bombina | reverse complement strand
CAAAGCATTGAACTCCGTTTTGGTCAGGGCAAGTATAGATCCTGCTATTCCTATGACCTCATTTGGCAAGTCAAATGAAAATACCATACCACCTTGCACAAAGGGTTCTGCCTGTTTACCAATGTCAACAGGAGTGGGGTTGGAAACTTGTGTAACTTTGTATTAAAGAATAAGGAATGAAAGAGTCAATACTTGTAAAACCAGTCCCCTGGAACCCTTCACAATTTTAGAGTATATATATATATATATATTATATATATATATTTATACACACACACACATATACATACATTATATATATATATATATATATATATAATATATACTATATATATATATGTGTGTGTGTGTGTGTATTTTATATACTTAAAAAACCAATAGCTTATTATTAACTTTAAGTAGATAGAACAAATAATAAATGATAAGTGCATTTTATCCATTTTTAAGGGCATCTCTGATTCTAAAATAGATTTTTTTTTTAAATAAACTTCCTTCAGCTAAGTAAATCTGAAGTATATCCGAATACACAAAACTTACACCCATTATATAGTGTTCTAGTTTAATTACAGTAAGCTTTTACTACCTAAGTATTTAGGACTATCAAACAATGCATCCTACCAATGCTACTATAAATTAATGCTACATTTTGGAAGCCTTTAAAGACACTTAATGCAAAGAACATTTATTTTTACACAGTGAATTTGCTCCCACAGAAGGAACAAGCCTCAAGAACATAGATGATACAATGAAAAAGCAATATATACATACAATGCAATGAGGTCGAAGAAGGGAGAAAAAAAAATCTCAAGGCAAAGAAAAAAAAATGTAATTGAAATTTTCCTTATAAATGAATACAATAATGTATTATTATTTTTATGGTTTAAACACATGGTTGAGATTGTGAGCAACCGAAATATCTTTTGGGAGTACTGGGTTATTAAAGACTATATGGCTCTTTAATTTAAATAATAATGTGGTACTTTAAATCTGTAAGGTTTACAGATAAAGATAATATTTATAATTGTATGTCATTGATTCGTGCACACATTACAGGTATGTGTTAAAAAAAAATCAGTCTGGCAGTAAAATGGTTAACCACTGATAAAACAGCAATCTGGATTGATGAAACAGAAAATATAAAGTAGTAAAATATTAATAAATCATCTCTATTTAGCCGTTTTCCCTAGAGCATTCAAACCCCCCCCCACACCAGAAGTGTTTTAAATCATAGATTCTTGACTTGTACAGTTATGTAGAGCAATCTTCTTCGGTTACAGTACACATCTTATTTTTCTTCAAGTAAAATAGAAAAAGAGAGCAGGTAAAGCTTTAATATGTATGTGTGAAAAAGTTAAAATGTTTTTAATAATCTATTCCCTTGTAAGCCAGAGTTTTTATTTATCAAACACTGAATTTGGCTTGTTTGTAATTGCCGTTTTATGTGATTTTTACTTATTTTGTTTGAAAATTAAAAGTTTCCACAAAAAGGAAAAAAACAACACATAAAAACCCCAGAAACAATAAAAATGGCCAATATCTCATTTGTCGCCCCCTTGTGTTTAAAGTTATGTATTTGGCCATGTATTTTGGCTTGTAATGTAAAATCCCAAGGCTTTGCCTATAGTTTTATACATATACAGGGAATTAACCCTAACATGTATACACATAGTTGTGTCAAGTAAGAGCTCCTTAATACCTATATTTCTCTTTCAATGTACTTCCATAGAAAAATTACAAGTTAAAAGCAGTACAAATACCCTTTCTAAAGTACCATGGAAAAGTGACACAAAAAAAAAAAACAAAGATATTTTTCCTTTTGACATGATTTTAAAGCCAAATGCCCAGTTATGGAGATTGCTTAAATGATCCATTGAGGTTATAAGTGAATGAATATATTCCCACACATTCAGATGTCTAGATAAAATCATAAGGATTTCATAACAATAGTTACCATTTATTTCAGTATTTGTATGATTGTCAGAGCATACAGAAAGCAGCAGTGCAGGACACAGAAACCACACAAAGAGCTCCTAGGGTCCATAGCTTAATCTTCTAAGTCAGTAATTGTTGAGTGCAAGAAATGATCACACGTGAGACAGTGGAACTTGTTTGTGGTACAGTGCTGAGCTAGGTAAGCCAGTTCTTGTTGTTAGTGCTGTGCTAGCTTCACTGTATGTGGGAGGCATGGATAGGTTTACTACTTCTACAACAGCGACTTGTAAACCTCTTCCAAGAATCTAGAGTCTTTCCTGACCAAATCCACACACCTGAAGTTATACCAACCACTAGACACATAAAGTATTTTAACATGAAGACGGCATATTCTGGCCTGGATCTTTTTTTGTCTCCAGGACAAGAGCAGTTGTGAGTTTTTTTCCCAATAGTCCCGGTAGTGTTGTTCATATATGTATGGCATGCAACAACTATAGATGCAGGAACCAGTGTAAAGTACAGTAAATATGCCTATTCTAATCATTAGTTTCTCCAGTTTGTCTGTTTTGGTGCCACCCCTGTTTTTATAACACTCCTTTATTCTGAAAAGTGACACAAATCCTGCTAAAAGAAACATTGTCCCTGTAAAGAGATACACCACAAGAGGTGCCAAAACAAAACCACGCAGGTTGTCCAGATTTTGGTTACCTACATAGCAGATTCCAGCCACTGGGTCTCCATCAACTGAACTTAAAGCTAGCACAGCTATGGATTTTAACACTTGGGATAAGCCATGCTGCCATGTGGAAATACTGAGAATAACTGGCAATGGCCTCATTACCCCACTTCATGCCAGCAGCCAAGAACCATGTAAAAAGACAAGATAACCCACCAAATGGAGCTGGCCATTCCAAAGAAGTAGATAAGCAAGAACACAACTGTACAGAGGGCAGGGCCTGTTGTATCATAATGAATATGATCCTTGTTGCAAAGCAACATTTTCATGCCCTACTATAAGCCGGACAATATATCCAACAGACACAAAGAGATAGCAAGCTGACAGGAAAATAATTGGGCGCTCTGGGTATCTAAACCTCTCCATGTCAATCAGAAATGTTGCCACTGTGGTGAAGGTTGAGATGAAGCAGAGAATGGACCACAGCCCTATCCAGAAAGTGGCAAAGGTCTTTTCATCCTGAGTAAAATAGGGATGAAAACATGGTATAGCACAATTAGTCACCTGTCCAGTCTTTATCCTGTTGTAGAGTGGATGTGATTCCTTCGTTATGGAAATAAAAGGTTCCCTACACTTGCAAACACCATCACACTCATTGCTTTGTTGTCTGTGGCCATGGAATGCATTTGAATGTTTATTTGACCTTGGTGGGTACGTAGATTTTGCAATCGGTGGCAGTGTGGTTGTTCCTGTCCTGTTATAATCCATGCAAAGGTTATCTGGGTCCTTAAGTTCGGGCAGTTTGTCACAGTTCATTCTCTCTGGCCAAGCAAAGCCATATTGTCGCATCAAAGGAGAACAGCCTGCTTTAGCACTCTCACAAAACCGACCTACAGGGTGGAAGAGGCTCTTATAATCTAGTAGACATATTGGTGTATACATGCTGCAGAGAAAAAATTTCAAGTCAGGTGAACACTGGATTTCCACTAGCGGCCAAAACTGATGTACTTCCAAGCCAGCTTCATCTTGAGTGTCATGGTTTAAATTGGTTAGGCATGTAGGTATAATTGTATCCATACCCTTGCACATGGGTACTGTTATTTCTTGGCACACAATTGCTTTGGATGCTGCTGGCACAGGTGCAGGGTATTGTAGGAGCACCAGTCCCAGTACCAAGATTCCAGCTTTTATTGTGTTCATGATTTCATATAGCAAATCGTATTTTTTTTGTAATGTTAATTCATACCAAAATAAAGCATGTCTTGTCTTCAACCTCGCTAAAATATAACAGTTGATTCATGAGTATCTTTAGCGTATTAAAATCATAGTGTTTTAATTTCTCCTGATAACCTTTAGAAAAAGACAAAAACAGGCATTAATAAAATAATGAAATAGTACATTAAAATTGTTTAGATATATAGATAGATAGATAGATAGATAGATAGATAGATAGATAGAATACTAGGATTTTTATTTTAGTTTACACAAGACATAATATTAAAAGATGAGATACATTTTTTATGTGAGATCTCCATTGTACAAATTTTCTATATTTAACTTTTTTTTGCTAAGAACCAAAACAAAACAGGCTTAAATAATATCAGTTAAACATATACACTAAAAATTAGCCCATTTATGTTTTGAAAGTCATATTTTAATAGATAAAAATGTAGATACAATTTCTAATAATTAAAAAAATAAACATTTTAACAGCAACTTAAAAAATATTAAATGACATAAATATTTCAATATAAACATAGATACAAAAAAGATAGATAAAATATAATGTTGTTTTTCTACAATAACAAGTCATACATAACTATACCTTAGAATGGTTGACACTTTTAAACCATGTGCGGATCCGTGACAAAGACATCATTAGGTTTCTTCTTTTCTGTTTTTGTCGTATAAAAAAGCCTAATGTTTCACTTTGGACGATTTGGAAAAAAAAAAATTCTGCTTAGAGATCCGTGATCGTCATTTATTAGGAATATTGAGAAATAAAAAATGCTATTTGACAAATACAAAAAGTTCCGAAATATTAATAGCATGGTTTATGGAATCCAAAATAACAGTATAGTCCTGACTCATATGGACTCACAAGCCTCTGCTTTTTCAAACATGCTGCGTGATGTCGCTCAGCAAACTTCTTCAGACAGATCCTTGTTTGGTGCAAATAAACTTCTCATTGCTAGGCTGGATCTCTTGTAAAGAGGGCACGTCTGGATCTCCAGGGTGCGACGATCATTTGCTGCTGCAGTTTCCAGATGCTGATCTGACATTAGTGGCAGCTCCCTCGTTGAAGCCCCTGTAACATTAGATGCTTCTTTCCACAGGCAGTGGATATATTTAGTGATCTCTGTGGATCCTCCCCTCCAAATGCAATCCAAGTTTATGTCTGACCTGCTTAGCACCAGAGTGTCTATATCATTTGGGTATAAAGTCAGAAAATGTCCCGTATCTGTAATTCCAAATTATCCCAAGTCCAGAGCAGCCCCACTGCATTAGCCTCCCGTGCTCCAACTGGAGTTAGCCGATCTTCCTACCTGTGCTCAAGAAGTGCTCTCCACCAGTTACGCCCCACTTGTCAATCGGTTTCTATTTTGCTATCCTGATTGGTTTATCAGTGTAATTTCCGCGCCCTCTTACTACTAGCCACGCCCTCTAACACAGCTCCCTATTTGTGATCTGTTCCTTCCTGCAGGAGTTTGTCTGTACAGGGATTGGTCGGGTGTGACTGTTAGTGAATATAAGCGCATATATTAGTTATTTTACGTACATTACAGGTACATTTCTTATTCTTTACTATGTTAGTAAAAGCAAACAATTGTGCAACTGTCTTACAAGCGCCCCTTACTAATTTTTACTTATTTTAAATGTATAGTTTCCTATAACGTTCCTATAACTTGTTTTTTTAATACTTTCCTATAATTAAGTTTGTTTTTTTAATAATTGTAATATTTAGATAAAAATAGCTGTTTCCCTAGAAAAACAATGAAAACACTAAACATTTTTACCTTCTATGTAATTTCCTTTAAAATGTTGCTTACCAAAAAAATACGCAAAAATATATAGTTAATCAGTGTGGATAGAAGCATTGCCCAAGTGTACTTCATGCAGTATACAGTATACACAGTATATAAAGTATACAGCAGCAGTGAAAGTTTTACAAGCAGGGACATGCGTAAGAAAACGATCATGATAAATGGATTCATTAAAATGATTCACCACTAAATAAATGAAAGAAAATATTTTAATGACGTATTTTAAATAGCGACTAATGCTATCTCTCCTTCTTTTCAATGTTTTCTGTATGCCTGCACTTCACATGAATGCTGGGTTTTTTCACTTTGCTTCTTTCTCCTTTCTGCCTTGTTTCTTCCCGTTGGCCATGAGTGTCTGTCAGATTTACTCACACCTGGTTTCTCCATCTACATTAGTTGCTCCCCAAAGGTAGATCATAGTGTACCAGAGAGGATGGAGCATTTAGTGTTTGTAATCATTAATGTGGAGGTATAAGGATACATGATGCAATACTGACACGGCTGTACTTATTGCATAGATCAACCTGACCGAGACACATTTTAAAGGGACAGTATACACCAATTTTCATATAACTGCATGTAATAGACACTACTGTAAATAAGAATATGCACAGATACTGATCTAAAAATCCAGAATAAAACCTTTTAAAAACTTACTTAGAAGCTTTCAGTTTAGCACTATTGATAAGGTTAGTTTGGACACTCACTGAAAGGGGCTGGGAAAACAAGAGGAGCAGATACTGTACCCCCCCCCCCCCATATGAAAATACAGATAACAAACAGGAGCCAGCAGGAATCTGTAAACGTGTGTATACATATGACACTGTGGGGCTTGGTTTTGGGGGGGGGGTATAAAAATCAGCACAATGTTCTTAGAAAATAAGCAAATCTATACATTTTTACAAAACCACTACCAGATGGGATGGGCTATATAAATGGATCATCTACAAAACATTTATGCAAAGAAAAATCTATTGTATTATGTCCCTTTAAGGACAGCAGCCAATTACACAGGAAACTGTTTCTTGTAACTGTGTGTGTGAAAATATTCCTCCTAACTTGTGAGTGACACATTTGTCACTGGCAAAAGATGTGACTGGTTATCAGTAGAGAATGCAGGTACTGTCATACAGGTAAGATGGACAAGTGGAGATAGTTAAAATGTGATTGTGTAAGGATACATCATCAATTGATAGCTAAATTATATATCGATAATGTTCTGTTTAAAACTGTTAGAATGTCATCATGCTAAGTACCTTTTATTGATTTTTGTGGATTTTTCAAATTGGAAGCTACTCCACTCCATTAGCAAACATGTCACCCAACGGCTTTCCACCATGTTAACTCTATAAGTACTATGCATTGAGAGAATTAGAAAGCAGTATTCTAATACATCAGGACACACATCTCAAGTGTAAGTAAATATAATAATTCTAAATTAAAGTGATGATAAACATTCTCATTTTTAAAATCAGTTCTGGAATGTTAGTGATATTTTAGATGCAGTTTAATTCAGTTGTAACGAAGATGCGCTATAACTTACTTTTTAATATTGATATAAAATTCAAATTCCCTGCGCTCCGCTGCCCACTTCAAAAGTAATTTTTACTGTGCGCTATTGGTTTAAATTGTTGTCCAATCAAAGCTCTCCCCATATAGCGTCTTTTATTGTAGCTAGAGTACTGATTGGAGAACAATTATTATATTTACTTACACTTGAGGTATGTGTCCTATCTATATTTCATATAGATATGAAATTCAAATACCCCGTGCTCTGCCGCCCACTTCAAAAGTAAAATTTTCTGCGAGCTAAAGGTTTGAATTTTATATCTATATAAAAAGTAAGTTAGAGCGCATCTTTGTTACAACTGATGAATTACACTCCATCTAAAATATCTCAAACATTCCAGATCAGTCCTCCTGACATCCAGAGTTTGGATGAAGATGTTGCAACTAGTATCAATAGTCCATATTACCCTTTAAACTAGATTGCAAATATGTCCATTTCATCAATACTTTCTACAGACATGTAGCAAGAAAGTCATTATATCCTAAATTATACTCTTTCCCTCTCATCTCAAACAATATCTTGGATAATGGCTTTAGACTCATTATTAAAAATAGGGAACAGGAAAAACTGGCACAGTATCTATTAACTATTGAATTACAAAAGGTATGAGTCAACTTGGTGCTGCCCCTAGTGGTCACAATGTAAACCAAGGGTAAGGGAAAGAGGGGACAAAAAGAGGGGTTTGTAGCACTCAAATTCCTAATTATTGTAACACCCTGTATATAGACAGTGGATATAGAGTAACTATGGGTAATTAAAATAAAAAAATGTATTATGTTAATTAAAAACTAAAGGGGACAACATATTCCCCTAAGCACCAAACAATATAATTATAGATAAGTAAATAAAATCAACCAAGCCTGATATCATACCAAAGCCCTGGGGTAAGTGCCCCCCTGTATTCCTGGCCGATAACCGGATACTTCGGCTTCAGGTGACAGGAGCAGAACCCCAAGGCAGTGTTTGTACGAGTGGCTAGATGAAAGAGAAAAAAGGTGTTAATTTAAAAAGAACTATTGAGTTCAGAGAACCCCAACAAATGCGTTTCGGCCGTGGAGCCGGCCTTTTTCAATGTGTGTAGTTCAGAATAATCAAGCCGAGTGACCGAGAGCGGCTTCTATTTATACCCCACCTCTGTTCTGATTGACCAATCTGTGTGTTATGTTTTACACACCCCTCTTCCACGCTAATCAAATGCTGTGTAGAGCAAGACACGCCCCCCTTATACGTTGTATTATGTGATTGAATTGGTCTGTGTTCGTTTTCTCAAGTAACATTTTAAGTACGTTTGTATTTATAAAATCAAGACCGTAGTCTCACATTAAGCCCCACTGAAATTGTGTGCGTATTATCCCCAACAACGAATTATGTACTATACGTTAGATCAAAATGTAAATGAAACCCTGTATCCATGATTAGCTTCGCCAGGTAACGGGCCGATATTTCATTGGTTGGCGTGTTTATGTTAACGCCTTTGTGTAAACACGCCCTTTGTTTTGACAGTCCTATTACTCGGGTATAAGTGTACGATCGATCAAATAGGATTGAAGGGATTGTTACATTGTCTAATTATGAGTTTTATATTATTCAACATATTCATAGAGCGATTTTAAATGCGGTTAAGGTGTATTAGGTATATTCAGTATCGATTTTAACCACTTGGAGTGTGAAGATATTCATGAGCATTTTCCTATATCAAAAGACGGTTATACCCATCTCATACTGATATATTGAGTGCATTACCCCGTCTTGATCTATGACAAAATATTATTGGTGTTAAAACCTACTGTGTAATACAATTACCATAGTCAATAAATGGTCCATATAACCAAGTGGCTTACCATTAATACTTATTCGCCGATACGTGGTTTTACCTACAACTTAAAGACCTTATCCGCACATAAAATATAAATGGATATAATCAGACAGGATAAAAATACTTGTTTCTCATTGTTATCAAGAGGTGGTTTTGTGTAATAGATTAGCAAGTCGCTGTATCAATGTATTGCTGCTGGGGACAATTTATGGAGGGAGTGTTAATGCTATTGGGGAGATGATAATCCAGATTGTGTTAAAATAAAACATGGATGGGTTACTGAAGGAAATAACAATACATAACGTAGTGTGCACCTATTGAAAAATCTAAATGTGTATATAGATATTATAGTGAGATATAATTAAGCGTATTATTGTATACCGCTCTGTATGTCACTATACATAAGGCATCACTGACACAGCAATGTCACTAAAGTGTCTAAGAATTGTATGCACAAAAGTGGGTGATCTAATGTATTCAAAATTACAGGTATGGTTTCATTGTCATCATAAATACCTATACTCCAAGAAATAATCAGATCTTACCCTTTTCTGGGTGCACATTAATTTTGGGATATACTGGTTATACATTGTTGATATGTTAGTAGCAATTGAGTACTGCAAGTTTGTAGCATTATCAGATTTGAATCCAAATTTTTCATATTTGATTTGTACCTTTTGCTCTATTAATATCTAACATGTTATAAGTATACCCAAAAATTATTATATTCGTTCATACCAAATGGCATTACTGTATTGAGTCTAAAAATCCATTTGGCTTCCTTCTTAAGAAGCGCATCCTCTGTATTCCCACCTCTGATTCCTATTTTAATGGTTTCAAGTGCCCAACATTTGAATCCTTGGGTTTTACCATTATGTTTTTCTAAAAAATGTTTAGCAACACTGGTAATCTTTTTACCATTTTCTACGTCTCGAGCTGCCAACCTAATATTACTGAGGTGCTCAGTCATCCTGGTACCTAGACTTCTAGTAGTCATTCCAGTCATCTAGTGACTAAAACTTACAGAAAACCGACATCAACTAATAAAATTTTAAGGGCAGATAGTTTCCACCATCCAAACACGATCCGTAGTCTACCATTTGAAGAATATCTGAGAATTCGTCGCAATTGCTCTGACATAGACTCCTTTAAGGTGGCTGCGTACGATCTTAAGATGAGATTACTGCAGAGAGGGTATACTAAAAAGGCACTTGCAAAGGCCTACAATAGAACACTCAACAAAGACAGGAGTGAACTCTTAAAACCCAAAGAGACTAAACCAGCTGACCCACTTAGATTCATATCTACTTACACGAGCCAAAGCCAAACAGTATCTAATATAATTCGCAGACATTGGCACATTCTTAAAAGTGACGAGGTATTACAAACTATAATCCCAGACAAACCTCTTTTCACTTATAGACGGGCGAACAATCTTAGAGATTGTTTAACTACCAGTCATTTCAACCGCAATGCTAAAAAGGCACCAATATATAAAGGATCTATAGCATGCAGACATTGCAGTGTATGTGCACATGTGCAGAAGAAGAAATTTGTTGTTGACAGATTCAGCAAGAAATGGTTTATTAATAGTCACATTAACTGCAAGACTATGAATGTTATTTACTGCCTATCTTGTGAATGTGACCTGTTATACGTTGGAATGACTACTAGAAGTCTAGGTACCAGGATGACTGAGCACCTCAGTAGTATTAGGTTGGCAGCTCGAGACGTAGAAAATGGTAAAAAGATTACCAGTGTTGCTAAACATTTTTTAGAAAAACATAATGGTAAAACCCAAGGATTCAAATGTTGGGCACTTGAAACCATTAAAATAGGAATCAGAGGTGGGAATACCGAGGATGCGCTTCTTAAGAAGGAAGCCAAATGGATTTTTAGACTCAATACAGTAATGCCATTTGGTATGAACGAATATAATAATTTTTGGGTATACTTATAACATGTTAGATATTAATAGAGCAAAAGGTACAAATCAAATATGAAAAATTTGGATTCAAATCTGATAATGCTACAAACTTGCAGTACTCAATTGCTACTAACATATCAACAATGTATAACCAGTATATCCCAAAATTAATATGCACCCAGAAAAGGGTAAGATCTGATTATTTCTTGGAGTATAGGTATTTATGATGACAATGAAACCATACCTGTAATATTTTGAATACATTAGATCACCCACTTTTGTGTATACAATTCTTAGACACTTTAGTGACATTGCTGTGTCAGTGATGCCTTATGTATAGTGACATACAGAGCGGTATAGAATAATACGCTTAATTATATCTCACTATAATATCCATATATACATTTAGATTTTTCAATAGGTGCACACTACGTTATGTATCGTTATTTCCTTCAGTAACCCATCCATGTTTTATTTTAACACAATCTGGATTATCATCACCCCAATAGCATTAACACTCCCTCCATAAATTGTCCCCAGCAGCAATACATCGATACAGCGACTTGCTAATCTATTACACAAAACCACCTCTTGATAACAATGAGAAACAAGTATTTTTATCCTGTCTGATTATATCCATTATATTTTATGTGCGGATAAGGTTTTTAAGTTGTAGATAAAACCACATATCGGCGAATAAGTATTAATGGTAAGCCACTTGGTTATATGGACCATTTCTTGACTATGGTAATTGTATTACACAGTAGGTTTTAACACCAATCATATTTTGTCATAGATCAAGACGGGGTAATGCACTCAATATATCAATATGAGATGGGTATAACTGTCTTTTGATATAGGAAAATGCTCATGAATCGATACTGAATATACTGAATATACCTAATACACCTTAAAACTCATAATTAGACAATGTAACAATCCCTTCAATCCTATTTGATCGATCGTACACTTATACCCGAGTAATAGGACTGTCAAAACAAAGGGCGTGGTTTACACAAAGGCGTTAACATAAACTCGCCAACCAATGAAATATCGGCCCGTTACCTGGCGAAGCTAATCATGGATACGGGGTTTCATTTACATTTTGATCTAACGTATAGTACATAATTCGTTGTTGGGGATAATACACACACAATTTCAGTGGGGCTTAATGTGAGACTACGGTCTTGATTTTATAAATACAAACGTACTTAAAATGTTACTTGAGAAAACGAACACAGACCAATTCAATCACATAATACCATGTATAAGGGGGGCGTGTCTTGCTCTACACAGCATTTGATTAGCATGGAAGAGGGGTGTGTAAAACATAACACACAGATTGGTCAATCAGAACAGAGGTGGGGTATAAATAGAAGCCGCTCTCGGTCACTCGGCTTGATTATTCTGAACTACACACATTGAAAAAGGTCGGCTCCACGGCCGAAACGCGTTTGTTGGGGTTCCCTGAACTCAATAGTTCTTTTTAAATTAACACCTTTTTTCTCTTTCATCTAGCCACTCGTACAAACACTGCCTTGAGGTTTTGCTCCTGTCACCTGAAGCCGAAGTATCCAGTTATCAGCCAGGAATACAGGGGGGCATTCACCCCAGGGCTTTGGTACGATTACAGGCTTGGTTGATTTTATTTACTTATCTATCTTTGTACAGTATGGTGTCTAGGGGAATATGTAGTCCCCTCTAGTTTTTAATTAACCTAATAAACTTATATTTTAATTACCCATAGTTTTCATAATATCCACTGTTTATATACAGGGTGTTACAATACTAGGAATTTGAGTGCTACAAACCCCTCTTTTTGTCCCTTCTTTCCCTTACCCTTGGCTTACATTTAGACTCATTATATCAGACTTTACAAATGACTTTTTGGACATGTATGGTGAAGATGGTTTTTTGAGGAGTCAGCGATGCCTTCAAATAGTCTTTCTACAAGGAAAATCAATAAAAAATACTAGCAGGACACAAGTGTGCACTGCTCTAAGCATTTGCTCTGTAGTATGTAGTCAACTCAGACACTTTTTGCATACATAATAATAATAATATATTTTAGCATACTTTGACTTCCAGCCCATCTAGGCAGTGTGGAACAAGCAACATTTTCAGATGTATTAACAGCAAAATAAAGCAAAATAATGAATTTATTGAGGACACAAAATTCTAAGTATGATTTCACAGATACTATAAAAAACATATAATACAAAAACTTTGTATTACATGAAGATTCTTATTCTGAATTTGTTATTATGGATACTAATCTCATTTGCCTTTTCAGTTCTAATAAGATGCATTATAGGGAATCTCAAAATATTTATATGATGCATATGAAAGAGAAGCATATTTACAACATGTTGAAGATATTTTTTTTACTGAAAAAGTCTCAAGTAAAAGCTGTTTAATGTTAAACTAAGATTGAAGCATTCGGTTTACAATTCTTACTGCTGTTCACTGGCTGATAAGGGCAGCTGTCTTTGCTTTACTGATGGAGAGTGGCACTCTCCGAGTATGACAAGAAAATATTGGCTAATTTACGACATGGACATAATTAAAAAAAATACATTTTAAATTGTTCTCAATTAGTTGAGACAAAGAAAAAGTTGACTATTATGTCCCTTTAAAGAGACTTTAAGTCTAGATTGGATACTTAGGCATCTTATTCATTAATGAAATGGCTAGATGAGAGCGCCAAATAGGCAAGGTCTGTGTAGGGTTAGAGTATGGTGTATAATGCTAGACCACAGATGGAAGTAACACTCAGTAAATCATATAGTACTTATACTGAACCATCAATGTGGTAATGGCATTATCTAAGTGTATGGACAAGTCTCAAGATAAATGTATAGCACAGAAAAAACTCTGAGATATTTTACACAAAGGTATCACAAAATGTAATACAAATTACATTGATATACATGGATCCATGTTGACATAATCTTATATTGTCTAAAACAATTTCCGCTAATTAAAATGAATTAAAATATATTATGAAATATAGCACTTGTATAAGAGCCTCACATATGGAGATGAGGGCTACAGTGGAGGTGTAAGCGCGCTAACAGATTAAGCGTAAGCACGCTGATACATTCAACACTAACAGAATAAAACTGTTGCACATATAAAATAACGAATTTGGCAAATATACAGAAAAAAGTACAGTTGACGTTATTCCATGGAGTTATCAATCTGGTTATTGATACAAAAATGTTAGTGAATATCGTTAGTGGTGAAAACAACAAGAAAAATAGAGTAAACGATGATGTAGATGTGGTGTTAAGATGGTTAATTAAAAAAAAAACGGTACATTTCAAAAAAACATGATCCACAGAAAATAATAAATCCAAAAAATATATATAAAATGTTATTCAATCCAAAAATGTGAAAGAGGAGTAAAAATCAAAAAATGAAAAAATGTGAGCAACTAGTGTGTACACAAACTAGTGAATGTGATCACAGAAAAAACTTAAAAATGTGGTATAAAACTTATGTGTTCCTGGATGTTGCTCCGTTAATTTGGAGTGTTCCTTTAATTATAATCCTAACAATGAGGGATATGTAGAGATAAAAAATGTGAAAAGAATAAAGATGAATCTGGGAGTGTATTAGACTGGCCCATTACGTAGATCCACTTTTAACCCTATGGACTTACATCTAGATCTGGTCGCAATCAAAGTTGAAGATGATTGGTTAGACAAAGGTATAAAGGTCTTTGCTCACCCATACCATATAATATATTCATGGTTTGCTATACTTATATATAAAGATTTATTGTTTTTGCATTGAATTTTCTGGTCTATATGTGCTTTGTATCCTAGACTTTGAGATTGTACTTATTTGTGGAATCTTCTTTCTTTTTGCTTTTTCTAAATATGTTTTTCTAGGTTGCACTATAGTGTTCATTATCCTTACTTTAGGAGAGCTTTACTAAAAATCTTTTTGTAGTTTATTAACACATTAGCTCTTATTAAGAGTTGTTTTAACCGTTGAGTCTCAAGTAAATAGCTCCCTACTAATAAAATTAAGTACATACTATAATTACTAAAGTCATTATGAGCGTTGGAATACAGATATATCTGAAGCTTTTTCAATAAAGGAGAGTGTGCAGATCGAGGGAGAGGAGGAGCTAATTAATGACGTTGTCTCTGCATTTAAATGCTATAAGAAAAAATTGACAAAGCAAGTTAAAGTCAAATGGGAATATCAAAGTTTATCTAACTATCTAAAAATGGAAGTTATACCTAGAGGGTTGAGAATTAGGTTAGATCCTGGTATTAACTTGAGAGGGATAGATGCCAATAATGAATTTATTGAGAAATGGAATGAAATTTTGACAAAATGCTGACTTGATTTAATTTCCCTAATGATTGCAGAGGATGAGAAGAAATTAGAGAACTGTAAAGTTGAGGTTGATACTATCTATGAAAAATTGAAATATTATGAAAGTGACTCCTCTTTTGAGAAACTAAATAAGGAGACCCAGAAATTAATTGAAAAATTACAGAGTGAGATAAAATTAAGAAAAAGACGTAAATTGATCAGAGATCAAGATGATTATAGGAGAAATAAAGTTTACATTTATCGCAATAGGTTTAACAGTAGGAACCATTATGATTCCGGAACTGATGTATCCGATATGGATTCTGATCCAGATAATGTAAACCAAGAAAGTAATCAAGAGACACGCCCTTTAGGGGTAGGACCAGGAGAGGGGGGAAGTGGAGACACGCGAAGGCCCCCATTAGAAAGGAGAGATGGGGGCGGGAGAAGGAACAGGGGTCACTACATGATTACAAGAAACCGATTGAGATTCAATTAACACCTAACCCCACATCACTCCTTGGTGAACCCCCTTTTAAACAAAAATCCAATATTGTCAATTTGTCCACTTTTCCCCTCAATCAACAGCATATTAGTTTTTTGGAAAAAGGCCTAAGTTTCTGTCCTTCAAATAGACTTGATCTATTTGAAATTACCAAAGATCTGCACTTATTTGCACGAAAGCTAGCCCTAAAAAAGATTATGGCACCGCGAACAACCATTAATCTTAGGAGTGCTGAAGACAGAGAGGCTATCCATAATCTTGAAACTCTAGCATTTGAACAATCTTTAGAACCAATGATGATATGCCCCCATACTGATATGAAGAAAAGATCAACCTATATGCCATCCTTTTCATCTATCCCAAATATTGTGGTATTTGTTCAGAGTGTGACTGAACAATTTGCACAGATTCAATTTACTGGTGTATTAAATGATAACCTATCAAAAGGAGAGCGGAAAGCCTTGGAGGAATTGATCGCTCACAATGAACTGGTAGTAAAACCAGCTGATAAAGGCGGGAATGTTGTCATCCTCGACCAAGATTACTATATCAGTGAGGCGATGCGCCAACTTCAAGATGTTGAGCAATATGTATCAGTCACTCCTGATGATTTCCAGAGATCACACAGCGAACTCTTATTCATTCTCAATGATGCGAGAAGATCTAACCTAATCAATAGCCAAGAACAAGGGTATATGTATAATGCTAAACCAGTCACTCCAGTATTCTACTGGATACCAAAACTACATAAATCTTTGGAAAAACCTCCCGGCAGTCCCATAATTTCTGGGATTAGTGGTCCAACTGAAGGTATCAGTAGATACATTGACCATTTTTTTAAACCATTTGTCGGTGAACTTCGCACTTTTGTGCAAGATTCTACCGACGTGATAAAAAAACTTGATGGTATAACTATTTCTGAAAAAATGCTCTTTGTCTCTTTGGACGTTGAGTCCTTATACTCTTCGATCCCCCATGCAGTTGGAATAAAAGCCTGTAAATAATTCCTAACAACTAGAGGACCAGGCTATTTAAAACATACTCAGTTTGTTGTGGATCTCTTGGAGTTTGTCTTAAACAATAATATCTTCCTTTTTAATGGAAGGTATTACAGACAAAAATGAGGTACGGCCATGGGGGCCACATGTGCACCAACCTATGCTTGCCTCCACCTTGGTTGGTGGGAGGATAATATTGTATTTAGCGAATACTCTGATTGGGTTGATGCACATGTGGCCCTCTGGATCCGTTATGTGGATGACATCCTCATCTTGTGGGATGGCACTGAGCAAGAATTGTTGGAATTTGTTTCGGTCCTTAATCATAATGATCTTAATATTTTTTTAACCTGTAATTATCATCCAAATGAAATAAGGTTTCTGGATCTCCTTGTTGGTAGAAGAGATAATATGGTGGTTACTCAGGTATATAGAAAACCGACAGCATCCAACAGTGTGCTGTTGGGATCCAGTCATCACCCAGAAAATCTAAAGAAAAATATCCCTTATGGGCAATTCTTAAGGCTACGGCGGATTTGCACTAATGACTGGACCTTCAATAAGCAGGCTGATGAGATGGCGGATAGATTTTATGCTAGAGGGTACTCTAGAAGATGTGTAAAGAGGGCCCTTTTCAAGGCAAGAAATATGAATAGAAGAGACCTAATATTCAAGAGTCAGACTAATACTAATGAAGAGGATAAGACAATTACTAAAATTAGATATATCACGAGATACAACTCCCATTGGGGAAAAATTAAAAAAATATTACAGGAAAACTGGCATCTTCTCTCCCTTGATCCTGCTCTTAAAGAACATGTGGGGGATTATCCACTTATGACAGCGTGAAGGGCTAGAAACCTAAAAGATTTTCTAGTTAGGAGTGAGTTTAACCAGGTCAAGAATACTAATTGGTTAGAAAGACATTCCCAGAGAATTGTGGGTTGCTCTCCATGTAACCACTGTGTTTGCTGTCAGTATGTAAAACGAACAAAAACATTTGCGAGCAACACTGAAAAAACCTATCAAATAAAATCCTTTATTAATTGTTCAACGACTGGGGTCATATATCTTCTCTCATGTTCCTGCCCTTTATTCTATGTAGGTAAAACCTACAGAGAGTTTCGCTCCAGAATAACTGAACATCGCGATGATGTAAGAGACTTTAACATTGATAGTCCTATAGCAAGGCATTTTGCACAATGCCACCAGTCTAGGACAGATGACTTGAAATTTATTGGTATAGAAACAGTTAAACCCAGCAAACGAGGTGGTGACATTGACACTATTCTTTTACAGAAAGAGACTCGTTGGATTTACTATCTGAATACTCTATCCCCACACGGACTTAATGAAAAATTAGAGTTCGCCTCTTTTTTTAAATGACATTTCTCTCCTGTTTAACAAATTTGTTGTTTGAACTAAAAATTAAAGTGAATTATAACTTATTCTTCTTGATGTTTAGGGGTTCTGGCCTCCAGGAATTCGATAGTGACAATTAGAATAATTTAGATTAATTTGGTATGCTATAATAAGCATGAAAGTTTAAAGAAAAATCTTCCTGTGACCTGATTTGAAAAATGTAAGGGACGTCAAAGAAATAGAAGAATGATTTCTATATTCTAGCACCAATAATGTATGTATGTTGTGGTATGAATGTTGTATTAAATTGATGTGCTATGGCTTTACAATTTATTTTATTTTTGAGCAATGTTGTATTAACATACAAATATGGCAGCGATTCCAATACAGCTGTCAAGTTGTAACCAATGAGGAGCTCTTAGGCAATGTTGACAACGGAACGAGCCTCCAAGTCAGATGGTCTAAACATCCAACAAATGGACACGTAAGCCGTAGTTACGTCAAACCCGGAAGAAGCTCAGAGCGACCACGAGGGCGGAGCGAAACGCGCATGGGGACGCGTTGGCAGGTCGCTACCTAACACTTCAAGCCCGCTTTAGGGGAGAGCCACCCAGCTTGCAAGCAAGTACCAAGAATCTCTGTATTGGGACACTTTGCCACCACTGCCTGCATACACACAGACGGATGAGGATCACATTGTTTTCAAAACCAAGTATGCCGCTCGATGCGGCTGGTATGTGATTACCTGTCTATGATGAGTTGTGATGTGCTGATTAAGCATGTATTTGCGGATTGCAAGTGACTTTATACAGGTTGTGGCTTTTTGTTCATTAAGAGAAAATGCACCAATGAAACATGTACAGTATTTATATCTATCTACTGCAACTGAGTTCTTTTGACAGAGATTGTGCTTTATTATTGCTGCCATATTTAAAGGAATGAACTTTGCTTTACTGCATGACATTAATGCTACTATTTGCACAGGACATCTGGATGCTTGGATAGGACTGTGTCTTATGATTTTAACATACTAACTAACATTGCATTGAAGAACTGTTGCAATAATGTTATAATTCCTGCTTTATGACACCTGGCTTATTCAATTAACTGCATGTATTCAAAGCTTGGCTCCTTTGTAATTCCTGCTTTATGACATCTGGCTTACGCAATTAACTGCATGCATTTAAAGCTTTGCTCTAACATTCAGTTCTATTTGGGAGTTACAGTCTCTGGACTCATGTGGTGCACCATGATAATAAGCTAAGAATTCCTTGCTGCTAAATTGGGGTACCCCTTTTTATGAGTATGAATGTGTTTGCATGGTTGATTTATTGTATGTATTGAATTGTACATTTCATGGTTTGCTATACTTATATATAAAGATTTATTATTTTTGCATTGAATTTTCTGGTCTTGTGTCTATATGTGCTTTGTATCCTAGACTTTGAGATTGCACTTATTTGTGGAATCTTCTTTCTTTTTGCTTTTTCTAAATATGTTTTTCTAGGTTGCACTATAGTGTTCATTATCCTTACTTTAGGAGAGCTTTACTAAAAATCTTTTTGTACTTTACATACCATATAATAGTCTTGAAAAAGGCCTCTTTTGTGGGCTGAAACGCGTTGACAAGTATATGGTGAGTTATATTCCTTTTAACTATCGAATATTTAAACAGTATCACACTATGCTATTATCCTTTATTCACAGGTTTTGAGGACTTCCCAGATTCATCTTTATTCTTTTCACATTTTTTATCTCTACATATCCCTCATTGTTAGGATTATAACTAAAGGGAAACTCCAAATTAACGGAGCAACGAACACATAAGTTTTATACCACATTTTTATAAGTTTTTTCTGTGATCACGTTCACTAGTTTGTGTACACACTAGTTGCTCACATTTTTTCATTTTTACTCCTCTTTCACATTTTTGGATTGAATAACATTTTATATATATTTTTTGGATTTATTATTTTCTGGGGATAACGTTTTTTGGAAATTTACCGTTTTTTTGGAATTAACCATCTTAACACCACATCTACATCATCGTTTACTCTATTTTTCTTGTTGTTTTCACCACTAACGATATTCACTAACATTTTTGTATCAATAACCAGATTGATAACTCCATGGACTAACGTCAACTGTACTTTTTTCTGTATATTTGCCAAATTCGTTATTTTATATGTGCAACAGTTTTATTCTGTTAGTGTCGAATGTATAATCTGTTAGCGCGCTTACACCTCCACTGTAGCCCTTCCATATGTGAGGCTCTTATACAAGTGCTATATTTCATAATATATTTTAATTCATTTTAATTAGCGGAAATTGTTTTAGACAATATAAGATTATGTCAACATGGATCCATGTATATCAATGTAATTTGTATTACATTTTGTGATACCTTTGTGTAAAATATCTCAGAGTTTTTTCTGTGCTATACATTTATCTTGAGACTTGTCCATACACTTAGATAGTGCCATTACCACATTGATGGTTCAGTATAAGTACTATATGATTTACTGAGTGTTACTTCCATCTGTGGTCTAGCATTATACACCATACTCTAACCCTACACAGACCTTGCCTATTTGGCGCTCCCATCTAGCCATTTCTTTACTTACAATCCACTCTGTGGGTATTTGGGGACCCTTATAGACAGGAGCTATAGGTCTCCCATACACAGCACTGTAAGGTAAAACTATTACTTAAATGCATCTTATTCATTAGAATGGTTTAGAAAAAAAGCGTAATATTCCTGCATATATATGGTATCTATCTTACTTTCGAAAGAATTAGAAGATGTTGGGGAAACTATCATTAACAGCCTGCACTTCCATGTGGGCTAGATGTTAAATGTATCTGTTGAAGCAGAACAAGTCATTTAGTCTGTCCTAAATAGTACTCTCTCCCTCTCATCTCACCCAATGGGGGCTTTAGAGTCACCATATTAGCTTTTACAAGTGACATTTTTGACATGTATGGGAAGATGGACCTAAGATTAATCAATTTTACCTTCAGATATCCTGGTCAGGAGAGCAATAACTGCTGTTGCAACATTTTAAGAGTTTCCTACAAGGAACATTAATGATAATACTATAAGTAAATGAATGTGTGCTGTTCTTTAGCTTACTCTATGTATAGTATGTAGCCAACCCAGACAATTTTACAGCCCATCTAGGCAGTGTGGGATAAGCACAATTGTCTCATGTGTTTTACAGCAAATTAAGCAAAACTATAAATGCATAGTGCAATGCTCTCTGTCTATCCATCTATCTATTTATCTTTCATCTATATCTATCTATCTATCTATCTATCGCTCTCTATGGCCTCTATTTATCAAGCTGTCAACCACAAATATGCTGGAATTCCGCAGCGTATTTGTGGCGAGCCTGATTTGCCTTAGTTATCAAAGGCTAGAGACCGGCAAAAGTAGAATTTTGTGACGTAACATACTATCCGCCGGACTCAGTCCGACACAGATCGATGCTTATGTCACTCCAGATGTTCCAAACGCAAGTTCGGCACAATCTGACTACTTTTGGAAGTTATCAAGATCCTACCAGGTACGCTCGCCACTTTTCCGGCCCAGCGTACCTGGTTTTCAGTCCGCCGCCCTGGAGAAGGCGGATGCCATAGGAATCAATGGGAGTCTGACAGCAGCTGGTAGGAAAAATCCTATTGGCTGATGCAATCAGCCAATAGGATTGAGCTTGCATTCTATTGGCTGTTCCAATCAGCCAATAGAATGCGAGCTCAATCCTATTGGCTGATTGCATCAGCCAATAGGATTTTTCCTACCTTAATTCCGATTGGCTGATAGAATCCTATCAGCCAATTGGAATTCAAGGGACGCCATCTTGGATGACGTCATTTAAAGGAACCTTCATTCTTCGCTAGGATGTTGATGGAAGAGGATGCTCCGCGTCGGATGGATTGAAGATGGACCCGCTCCGCTCCGGATGGATGAAGATAGAAGATGTCGTCTGGATGAAGAATTCTGCCCGTCTGGAGGTCCTCTTCTGCCCGGATCGGATGAAGACTTCTGCCCCTCTGGAGGTCCACTTGTGCCCGGCTGGGTGAAGACGGCTCAAGGTAGGGTGATCTTCAGGGGGTTAGTGTTAGGTTTTTTTAAGGGGGGTTTGGGTGGGTTTTAGAGTAGGGTTGGGTGTGTGGGTGGTGGGTTTTAATGTTGGGGGGGGGTTGTAGTTCTTTTTTTACAGGTAAAAGAGCTGATTACTTTGGGGGTAATGCCCCGCAAAAAGCCCTTTTAAGGGCTATTTGTAATTTAGTGTAGGGTAGGGAATTTTATTATTTTGGGGGGCTTTTTTATTTTATTAGGGGGCTTAAATTAGGTGTAATTAGTTTAAAATTCTTGTAATTATTTTTTTATTTTCTGTAATTAATGTTTTTTATGTACTTTAGTTTATTTTATTTAATTGTATTTAATTGTAGGTAATTGTAGTTAATTAATTTAATTTATTGTAGTGTTAGGTGTAATTGTAACTTAGGTTAGGATTTATTTTACAGGCACTTTTGTATTTATTTTAGCTAGGTAGTTATTAAATAGTTAATAACTATTTAATAACTATGCTACCTAGTTAAAATAAATACAAACTTGCCTGTAAAATAAAAATAAACCTTAAGATAGCTACAATGTAACTATTAGTTATATTGTAGCTATCTTAGGGTTTATTTAATAGGTAAGTATTTAGTTTTAAATAGGAATTATTTATTTAATTATAGTTATTTTATTTAGATGTATTTAAATTATATTTAAGTTAGTGGGTGTTAGGGTTAGGGTTAGACTTAGGTTTAGGGGTTAATAACTTTATTATAGTGGCAGCGGTGTAGGGGGGGGGCAGATTAGGGGTTAATAAATATAATGTAGGTGGCGGTGGGCTTTGGGAGCGGCGGTTTAGGGGTTAAACAATTTATTTAGTTGCGGCGGGGCCCGGGATCGGCAGGATAGGGGTTAATAACTTTATGTAGGTGGTGGCGGTATAGGGGGCGGCAGATTAGGGGTTAATAGGTATAATGTAGGTGGCGGCGGGGTCTAGGGGTTAATAACTTTATCTAGTTGCGGGGGGCTCTGGGAGCGGTGGTTTAGGGGGTAAACAGTATAGTATAGTGTGGGTGCTTAGTGACAGTATAGCAAGAAAGCTGTGAATAAGCCGAAGAGCAGCTCCGTAATTGGTGCGCGGCTTTTTGACAGCTTTCTTGATAAATTTGGCGAACGTATTCAGGTCTGCGGCGGCGATGTTAGGCGAGCGTATTGGGGCCGTCGAATGCAGATAAGTAGACAGCTTGATAAATAGAGGCCTATCTATCTATTTATCTATCTTTCATCCATCTGTCTATCTATCTATCTATCTATCTCTGAGATAACATTAAATTGTTCTATAGCACTTCGTCAGAGATCTGTTGCTTAACAGTAAGGAGGAATGTGAGAGAAAATGCTTTCTTTCTGAGTAGCTATATAGTCACTTTATTCCCCCAATATCCCTTTACATGCCAGTGATTTACCTTCCCATCATTATTGTCATTAATCTCACCTAACTCTATTTTTAGATCAGAGATCACCAAATAAACCCTTTTGAGTCAAGCTTTGAGGCTTGTCAGGTAATTTAAAATAAAAAAAAATAACAAAATAAAACAATATACATGATAATCATTACTGCTTATAAATAACACTTATTACCGCAATACTTATTTATATTGGGGCGTTATATGTCATATTACTGCAAATATATGAACAAAATATATTGTATAGTAAATCTGCAAGCCAAACAAAATAGATGACTATTTATACATAAAATACATATAAATGTAAATATTGAAGCATATTTTTATTAAACCTGTTAGTTCTAACTAATCTTGTAGTCTTATGCATATCCCAGCATTCCTTGCTGCACTTTATGCTGAGAGATTATTCCTTGTTCAATTGGCATCCTTTGATGAAAAGCATACCTAGAGCTGCAATGCATTGCTGGGAGCTAACTGGTGATTGGTCGTTACACACATATGCCTCTTGTCATTGGTGCATTACTGCTCTGTAGCTGACTATAGTTATATACAAGCAATAGTGCAATAATAAAATGCTCTATAACATCAGAGCATTTTATTTTTCCAATGTACACACATGCTTTGAGATATCAATCACAATAAATGTATTACTAATTTTCAGTATGTAGACATTTTCCGATACCAATCACGTCTATGTAATTAAAAATGTAATTACTATACATATATTCAAGTTTGACGAGTAAACGGCTCCTTTAATTTCAGTTGTGTTCCTAAACGGCTATAGTAAAATATGACGTTATCTGCAGCACTGAGTGAGTTAAACAAACAATTGTAGTAGACAAATAGAACATGTTGGACCTGTAATAATAAAGAAGTCATTACTATTGTTTCTTACCTTCTTCTGGTATTTCCTGACAAGGCTGCGTGCCTGCAACAATACCATACAGAATGCTCTTATTTAGATAGCTGGCTACTTGCTGTAACAGCTCTGTGTATATCTAAGAGATTAGCTAATCAATAACAATGAGGCTTGTCTTTTACGTGATTCACAAGACCCTGAAAATCCAAACTCCTAGTTGGTCAGCGGATACAAATACTGGGTGCTGAGTGATTCTGTTCCCTATAATAAACTACTTGTTTAAAGGGAAACTGAATCCCACATAAAATGTTCAGTAAAGTGTAGTAAAAAAAAAACCCATTGCAATGTAGTTTATTTTTCCATATTTCCTGTGATTTAATTCTGAATTATTTTTCCCCACTGCCCTCAGAGAGGCTGAAATTCAGCTTGCAAGCTTCTGAAGCTTCAGCCTGCGACATTCTACACAGTGATTGCTTGATTGGTGCAGGAACTTATTTATGTTTGCCCCTGATTAGAGCATAGCAAAGGAGGTAAGATAAGCACACTATTGCTGAAATTCAAAACAATGCAGAATATTCTAACAAAATGACAGTTTAAATTAAATGAATATCACGTTACAATGTAGGGACTGTTTGACAATATATATTATACAAAAGTATAAAAATAGTTTTAATTTCTCAGTTACTTCAGAGGGTATATGTCTGGTCCAGAGAGCTTACAGCATAGGTGGTGACATAAAATAGAATTTGCTCACTGTTCAATATGGTAGATTTTTTGTTTTTATATTTTTTAATATTTGGTTATTAAAATTGCTTATAGAGCCGTATTTTTTATCTAGATTTCCCAGCACTTCCATCTGCTGTTGCAGTAAGCTTCTCACAAGTAGACGTTTTAGTAAAATACACCCTATTATTTACTGACATCTTTGATACAAATCTCTTTGTGCACCCCCACAAAAAAAAACAGCTTACAAAGGGCTGGATTAAGAGTGGAGTGCTATTTCACTCCCCCTTGCGCGCAACTTTTTCTTTTTGTGTGTGTATTACAAGTTGAAAGTAAAAAGTTTTCGCTCGTCCACTGACCTGACATGTTCAAAAAGCCGAATTACAATATGACGACTGCATTAACGTATTCTCCCGTAGACTTCAATGGAGTTCGAAAAGTGGGAAAAAAACTAACACCCTACAAGTCGTGCAAACCTGATTGCATTTTCTCAAGTATGCTAACTCGATATGAAATATTATATTAATATTTTACATTCCAATGTTCTTCACATAGCAGAATAAGTTCTTTTTTTAGTACATATTTCTATATACATCTCAATAAAAATACTAGAATATATATATATATATATATATATATATATATATATATATACACAGGGCATATGAATAGACTGGTCTGGTCGCCAATGACGAGTAAAAATTCTTGCGGGCAAGTAAAATTTTCAATTTACCAGCCCGGCTGGCGATCTCACCATGGCAGCTTCACACTATTTTTTGGGGGGTATAATATTGTGTCCTAGCAGCTGAACTATTTTTTTTTTTTGCAGCTTAATACTGCAGCCGCACTATTTTTTTGTAGCTCCTTAAAGGAACATTAAACCACAAAAAAAAAGATTTTATGATTTAGATAGCAAATACAATTTTAAACAACTTTACAAATGTACTCCTATTATTTAATTTGCTTCCTTCTCTTGTTATCCTTTGCTGAATGGTTTATCTAGGTAAGCTCAGGAGAACCTAGGTTCTAGCTGCTGATTGGTGGCTGCATATATAAACTGATTCTCATTGGCTCACCCATGTGTTCAGTTAGAAACCACTAGTGCACTGCTGCTCCTTCAACAAATGATACCAAGATAATAAAACAAATTAGATAATAGAAGTAAATTAGAAAGTTGTTTAAAATTGTATTCTCTATCTGAATCATGAAAGAAAATGTTTGGGTTTCATGTCCCTTTAATACTAGCTTGTGGCTTGTAGTCCGGTGTTAGTGATGTCACAGCAGGGCACACTATATTTTTTGGGAGCATACGCACTTTTATTTGGGAGCATTAATACAATAAGCTTGTGTTCTGGATTGGATCTTACTGATGTCACAGCAACCAATTTAGTTAACGGCAGACGCTTCATGTTTTGTTGGGCACAATACTACCTTGTTAGCGATGTCGCAGCTGATGCACAATTTCAGAAGGAGCACAATACCCGCGGAATTAAGGAAAGGTTTCAATCCCTTTTGATCATCTTGAAAATGATGAGGAGCAAGCAGAAGAGTTTGAGGTGTCTAGAATTAATGATGCTTATGATTGTGAGCACTCAGACTCAGAGTGACAGCAGTTAACAGTTTCAACAATGTTTTATGTGCATAGATCAGGTACTTTCTGTATTGAGTTCAATACAATGACTGAGGCTCAGTTACTAATTTTATTTTCAATATTTGCTTCAAATATATCAATACTAGTTCACTAAAGTCTAATTTTGCACTATTCCGTAGTTCAATGATTGTATAATTAGACCAATGTCAGGAATGTATACAAAAATAAAGAATACAAGTTTGTGAGATTATAGCAAGGTGTAATTTGTCTTTTTTAATGTATAATGTACAGACATGCAGATACGCACAGGCCAGTAAATTTTCTTGCGGGCTGGTAATTTGTTTCAGTTACTCGCCTGTTGGGCGAGTTAATTTTTTTGGTAATCATAGGCCCTGTGTATATATATATATATATATATATATATATATATATATATAAAGTTGCAGAGGTGAACGGCACTCACGAATAAGTCAGCTACCTGGTGCTCTCACTAAGGAGAAACAGACAGTAAAGCAGGTATGAATCCCACGGACGGGCTCCGTGTTGCAGCCAGGATCCAAATGAAGCAGGCACACAGGTTTTTTCAAAAACACTCCGGTTTATTGGCAATATTATTTACCAAACGTTTCGGCTCTAACACGAGCCTTTGTCAATGGTGTACAAAACCAAATGTGAAGTCTAAAACAAAAACACACCTTAAATACCCACCCAGCCCAAGTGATAAACCAATCAGAGTGTATATCCGCGGCACACCCACTTACACAAACCTAAAAAACTTTTTGCCGGGCTCAATGTGGGCGTGACGTGACGTCATCATGTTACCGCCGCCCTAGGTGAAACCAAGGAAACATGCGTAACCATGGAGACAACGCATAAACATTAGTGTGGTGTGGGTGCGCAGACGGGTAAGACTCTGACAGGAAACAATTTAACAGTCGATCAAAAAGTGATCCAAATACCCCTACATAAAAATACAATAATAGAAAAGGTATCTATCTATAAGCAACATAGAAGCAAACCTTATATATAGCTAATAAGGCAAATAACGCTACCGTAACCCAAAGTATAAATAACTAATAGCACAGCCCTCTATACTCATGGTATCAAGGCATGTGGGGAGGTAGCTGATGAGGGCGAAAAACAATCTAAAGCCCCCTATATAATAGAATAGGTATACATTGCATCATGCCTGAGGAGTAGGTAGAACTTAGGTCCTTGATGACTCCCAGTAGTTCACAAGTCAATTGTGTTTATACCAACAGCCAAAGTCTATGTTAACATTCAGGCCTCGAGGGGCAACTGTGTCCAATGTGAAAATCCAACGGGATTCCATTCTTAGTAGTGCCAATCCTCTATCACCACCACGTCTGTTGTAAGGCACATGGTCAATCAACATCACTCGTAGCGAGGAAACAGAATGTCCCGCAGTTGCAAAGTGTTGTGCAACCGGTTGTTCTGATCGTCCTTTTTCAATCGCCTGACGAATAGCTGTTTTATGGTTAGCCAAACGTTCCTTGAATGCTGTCACCGTTTTGCCTATATAAAATTTGGAACATGGGCAAATAATGGCATAAACCACATATTCCGATGTACAGGATAATCTATGCCTTATTTTGTACCTTTTATTGTTATGGGCGTGTTGAAAGGATGTCCCAGCAATAAGATTATTGCAAGTGACACAATTGCCACACTTGTAGCATCCTGGTTTCCCTCTTGTAAGCCATGTCTGTTTTTCGTAACAGTGTATGGGATCACTGAGTACTAGTAGATCTCTGAGGTTACTTGCTCGTTTGTATACCACCCGGGGTACCGGAGCATCCACAAAAGGTAGGCTGGTGTCTTTGGAGAGCATCATCCAATTTTTCTTAATCACATTCTGGAGCATCCCAGATCCCGGAGTGTAAGTGGTTACAAAGTTCATTCGTTTGGGTTGTTCCGTGACTGTCCATTTCGGGATAGTATCATTCTGGGTGAGTTTTATTGCTTCACTCTTTTGTTGATCTATTAACATTGGTGGATATCCTCTGTCCAGGAATTTTTGTGACATTTCTTCAAGTTGTCTCTCTTTTCGGAAGTCATCCGTGTTGTTCCGGACGACCCGCAGGAGTTGTGAGGAGCTAACACCATCTTTCTGAAATCTAGGGTGGAAACTTTGGTAATGAAGTATAGAGTTTTTATCTGTGGGTTTTTTGAACAAGGTGGTGTGTAGTTTATCACCATTGGATGTTTCTACCCTAAAGATTTCCAGGTCAAGAAAGTGAATCTGGTTGTTATTATGTTCCATTTTAAATCTGATCGTGGAGTCAATGGTATTCAATCCTTCAACCCACTCAATGAGATTTTCAGGTGTGCCACCCCAAATCAAGAAGACATCGTCAATATATCTGCGATACATTCTAATGGGGTTCTGTCTGGAGAAGATATTATATTTTTCATACATTGACATATAAATGTTTGCATACGATGGGGCCATATTCGACCCCATCGCAGTGCCCATAATTTGTAGGAAATACTCATTTTCAAATCGAAAATAATTTTTCTCCAGGCAGAACTCCATCAGATGCAGCAGAAATTCCACAGGTGGACCAGTGTATAGTGGGTTGTCAGTCAGGATCTGGCGCACCATGTTGATACCATGCCCATGTGGTATCACCGTGTATAAACTCACTACGTCCATAGTGACTAAGATGTCAGTAGGGGCCAGACCATCAAACTCTTTCAGTAGTTTAATAAGTTCAGAGGAATCTTTGAGGTGGGACTGAGTGTTTTGTACCACTGGTTGCAAGTAAAAATCAATGAATTCTGCTAGCGGCTGCATCAATGATCCCCTGGCTGACACAATAGGTCTGCCAGGGGGATCTTTGAGGGACTTATGGATCTTGGGCAGTAAATATAGTATTGGGCAGATTGGATGATCAACTGAAAGAAAACCCAATACATCATCATCAATTACCCCAGCTTGGTATGCCATGCCCAGGAATTCATCAATTTCTCTTTTAAAAGTTTTAGTTGGATTTGATTGTAGTTTGCGGTAGGTATTGGAATCATGGAGTTGTTTAAAAGCCTCACCTCTATACTGTACATAGTCGAGTATCACCGTGGCACCACCCTTATCCGCTGGCCTTATAACAATGTCCCTGTCAGTAGACAGAGACTTTATTGCCCGTCTTTCAGCACTTGTAATGTTACCTCTTGGCAGAGGCATATCTTTATGTAATTCAGTAAGGGTTGTTGTACAGATATGATGGAATGTTTTTATCGAAGAATGTGTGTTAATCGGTTCAAAGGTGCTACTTGCTTTGAATTGTTTTGGGGTCTTATCCCCTTTATCTTTAAAGAAGTCTTTAAGCTTCAACTGCCGTTGAAATCTACCCATATCTACCATCAAATCAAACAGATCACAGTGGGGAGTAGGTACAAAGGACAATCCTCTATTAAGGACTCTTATTTCATCACCCGTAAGAGGTCGTTTACTCAGATTATATATTATTGTGTCTTTTTCTGTCGTGACTGTTTTTTTTGTTTTGCCCCGCCCCCTCCTGAGCCTGCCGCCTCGGGGCCTACGGCTAAAGGGGGTTTCTGTGCAGATCTTGTGATTACCCCACTGGCGGTGATGTTAGTTGTATTCTGGGTTTCACCTTCTGAGGAGTCCCCCCCACTGCTGTCTACTGTGGTGAGATTAATCCGTCTGTTTTTATTAAAAGGTGTTCTCCTGCGTCCACCCCAAGTGGAGTCCTTCCCAAACAACCAACTATATACTTTTTTCTCTCTATAGTCGTTCTCAACCGTAACAAATTTTTTATTCTTAAATGTTAGTAAGTCCTGTTTGTATTTTCTACCTGTGTTCTTAATTTTGTGATCTAGTCTGTAGAACTATCAGATGTAAGTACAGTCAATAAAGTGTCTTTAACAGTGTCAATTTCTTTTTTAATATTAGCTTTGAGTCTAGTTACCTCCTCAATAACTAATAACATCAGATCATGTGTGTGTATGTCTATATATACACATACACACACATATAAAGATGATATAGGAATATATATTTAAAAATACTTAGAATATATTCCCCTGTATGAAGAACATTGGAATGTTATATATTTGCACTAAAAACACAATCTAACACTTAATATGAATATTGCAAAAATATGATTTTACATGTTTTCAGCTACTTAACTTCAAAGGGCTCCATTACACTTATTTATATGTGTATATATGTGTACCTATGTATTTATGTGTTTATATGTGTACATGTCTGTAAATACATATAAACACACATATAAATACATAAATACATATGCCACACACACACATATATATATAAACATACATATACATATTTATACATGTATGTATGTATCTCTATGTTAAAGCCCTTTGCCTGCCTTTTCTCCCCCTAACACCTGAGACCTCATATCTTTGAGCCCTTATAACTTTTTAATGCAATTTTTTTCAACAATTTTTATTAGATGGTGTTATTATGTGTGTAACTGTAGTTTTTAATATAATTGTGAAATATTTTGTGCAACTTTTTATTCAAGAGTAACAGTTAACCAGAGCTGTGAAGTCGCGCTATCCTGACGTGTGTTAAATTCAACTGGGCTTGAGCGAACTTGTTTACTTTCAACTTGTAATAAGCGTGCTACTTCCTTTGTGCGCAAACAGCCGTGATAAACCTGATATCGCTCACGTGTAACAGTTAGTTAGTGTGCCACTTGTAATCTGGTCCGAAGTACATAGGGACACTTTGCAGCAGAGCAAATCCATAAGCTGGTTTTGTGTGTATTGGCCACGCCCACTGAGGGTTTCTATAGCCCCAACCAGCTCTGCTCCTCACCAAAACACCAAATAGTGCATGGAATATTAAATATTATATAATGCGGTCTAGTCTGTTCATTGTAGGAGATTAAATAAAATATTTTAATATTCTGTTGTTCTAATGTGAAGTGCAAGAAACCCAGATACCCCATTATCCAAGAAAATATGTACATAAAACAACAAACACCTCATATCACACATTCACAGACATCCATAGCAGATTTTTACAATTTGGCACAGGAGCCCCAAACCCAGGACTGTCCCAGAAAAATAAGGACATTTGGATGCTATGAAAATTAGCAAACTCAATACTGTAAGTATATTGGAGTACTGTATAATTTAAGATGCATTAAAGTCATTTGCATTTGCTGCAATGTGATTGAGAACATTTTAATATATATTCCAGTCCTTTTTTTTTTAAACAGATGTTGGTGACACAAAGAATACATATTTTTTGTTCTAGTTCTTGTGGGGCACGTCACAGTCCACCATAGGAACTGCAGGAGTCGTCCTGTTAGCTTCTATCGAACTGACCAGCTGTGCAAAGAGCTTCCTATTAATTTTCAAATAAAAATAAAACAGCTTTAACTTAAAATCTTTTTTTTTTTTTTTAAACGTTTAAACCTTTTCCGCCAGAGCTTATTTGTCTATATCGGAACAAAGTTCTGATATAAACAAATAAGTAAAAACTGAAATCCCGCGATTGTTTCATGCTAAGCACGCCCTCCAGCCCGCGATCCCAGTTAGGAAACAGTTATGGCTTCAGTACACCCGTTCCATGCCATCCTAACGGTGCTAAAGCCCAGCGCAGTTAGGACAGCATGGAACATCCTAAGTGTGTGAAGGTGTTAAAGAGTGCTCTTTCATATATGCATGATTGAAATTTATAGCGCTTTATATCCCTTTAGAAGGAATGACCCTGATAACAGCCATCCTGCTAATTATATTTATTTACAAGGGCTAGAGACCACTAACACTCATTAAAAACTTGTTTGTGGGTTGTGTTTACTTTAGCTGCAAAAGTAAAGTATTTGTTGTTTTTGTTATTCTAAACTTGAGAAATTTAATTCCCAATCGGCTAGATTTAGAGTTTTGTCTGTAAAGACCCGCGTAGCTAACGCTGCTTTTATTCCCAACGCACCTTTCCAACAGCGCTGGTATTTAGAGTTCTCTGAGGGGCTGCGTTAGGCTCAAAAAAGGGTGCGTTGAGCCTAATTTAGCTCCACTTCAACTCTCAATACCAGCGTTGCCTACGGTAGCGGTAAGCTGGGAAAACGTGCTCGTGCATGATATCCCCATAGGAAACAATGGGGCAGTTTGGGCTGAAAAAAACCTAACACCTGCAAAAAAGCAGCGTTCAGCTCCTAGCCTCCTAACGCAGCCCCATTGTTTCCTATGGGGAAACATTTTCTAAGTCTGCACCTAACACCCTAACATGAACCCCGAGTCTAAACACCCCTAACCTTACACTTATTAACCCCTAATCTGCCACTATCGCTGACCCCTGCATATTATTATTAACCCCTAATCTTCCATTCCGGACACCGCCGCAACCTACATTATCCCTATGAACCCCTAATCTGCTGCCCCTAACACCGCCGACCCCTATATTATATTTATTAACCCCTAATCTGCCCCCCCAACGTCGCCGCTACCTTACCTACACTTATTAACCCCTAATCTGCCGACCGGACCTCGCCGCCACTATAATAAATGTATTAACCCCTAAACCGCCGCACTCCTGCCTCACAAACACTAAAATACAAAAGTAATCAGCTCTTTTACCAGCCCTTAAAAGTCTTCATCCGATGGGGCAGAAGAGGACATCCAGACCGGCAGAAGTCTTCATCCTATCCGGGCAGAAGAGGACATCCGGACCGGCAGACATCTTCATCCAAGCGGCATCTTCTATCCTCATCCATCCGGAGTGGAGCAGAGCCATCTTTTTCCCAGCCGACGCGGATACATTCTCTTCAATCGACGCCTACTCGCCGAATGAAGGTTCCTTTAAATGACGTCATCCAAGATGGCGTCCCTCGAATTCCGATTGGCTGATAGGATTCTATCAGCCAATCGGAATTAAGTTAGGAAAAATCTGATTGGCTGATTCAATCAGCTAATCAGATTCAAGTTCAATCTGATTGGCTGATCCAATAGAATGCGAGCTCAATACGATTGGCTGATTGGATCAGCCAATCGGATTGAACTTGAATCTGATTGGCTGATTGAATCAGCCAATCAGATTTTTCCTACCTTAATTCCAATCAGAATTCGAGGGACGCCATCTTGGATGACGTCATTTAAAGGAACCTTCATTCGGCGAGTAGGCGTCGGTTGAAGAGGATGGATCTGCGTCGGCTGGGAAGAAGATGGCTCCGCTCCGGATGGATGAGGATAGAAGATGCCGCTTGGATGAAAATGTCTGCCGGTTCGGATGTCCTCTTCTGCCCGGATAGGATGAAGACTTCTGCCGGTCTGGATGTCCTCTTCTGCCCCATCGGATGAAGACTTCGTCCCGGCTGGGTAAAGACGACTCAAGGTAGGGAGATCTTCAGGGGGTTAGTGTTAGGTTTATTTAAGGGGGGTTTGGGTGGGTTAGAGTAGGGGTATGTGGGTGGTGGGTTTTAATGTTGGGGGGGGGGTTGTATTTTTTTTTACAGGCAAAAGAGCTGATTAATTTGGGGCATGCCCCGCAAAAAGCCCTTTTAAGGGCTGGTAAAAGAGCTGATTACTTTTGTATTTTAGAATTGGGTAGGGAATTTTTTATTTTGGGTGGCTTTTTTATTTTTTTAGGGGGCTTAGATTAGGTGTAATTAGTTTAAACTGCTTGTAATTCTTTTTTTATTTTTTGTAATTTAGTGTTTGTTTGTTTTTGTATTATAGAATAGTTTATTTAATTGTATTTAATTGTAGGTAATTGTAGGTAATTTATTTAATTCATTTAATGATAGTGTAGTGTTAGGTTTAATTGTAACTTAGGTTAGGATTTTTTTTACATGTAATTTTGTATTTATTTTAACTAGGTAGCTATTAAATGGTTATTAACTATTTAATAGCTTTTGTACCTAGTTAAAATAAATACAAAGTTGCCTGTAAAATAAATATAAATCCTAAAATAGCTACAATGTAATTATTAATTATATTGTAGCTATATTAGGGTTTATTTTATAGGTAAGTATTTAGTTTTAAATAGGAATAATTTAGTTAATTTTAGGAATATTATTTCGTTTAATATAAATTATATTTATGTTAGGGGGGTGTTAGGGTTAGAGTTATGTTTAGGGGTTAATAACTTTATTATAGTAGCGGCGACGGTGGGGGCGGGAGATTAGGGGTTAATAATTATAGGTAGGTGGTGGCGATGTTAGGGAGGGCAGATTAGGGGTTAATACTATTTATTATAGTGTTTGCGAGGCGGGAGTGCGGCGGTTTAGGGGTTAATACATTTATTATAGTGGCGGCGAGGTCCGGTCGGCAGATTAGGGGTTAATAAGTGTAGTTAGGTAGCGGCGATGTTGGGGGGGGGGCAGATTAGGGGTTAATAAATATAATATAGGGGTCGGCGATGTTAGGGGCAGCAGATTAGGGGTTCATAAGTATAGCGTAGGTGGCGGCGATGTCTGGTCGGCAGAGTAGGGGTTAAAAAAAATTATTAGAGTGGCGGCGATGTGGGGGGCCTCGGTTTAGGGGTACATAGGTAGTTTATGGGTGTTAGTGTACTTTAGAGCACAGTAGTTAGGAGCTTTATATTCTGGCGTTAGCCCATAAAGCTCTTAACTACTGACTTTTTTTTGCGGCTGGAGTCTTGTCGGTAGAGGGTCTACCGCTCACTTCTCCCAAGACTCCAAATACCAGCGTTAGGCAGATCCCATAGAAAAGATAGGATATGCAATTGGCGTAAGGGGATCTGCGGTAGCCTGGAATCGCGGTAGGGAAGTAAGCATTAGACCCTTTCCTGCCTGACTCTATATACCAGCGGGCGGCCAAAACCAGCATTAGGACCCCTTAACGCTGCTTTTGAGGACTAACGCAGAACTCTAAATCTAGGCGATTGTTAATTATCTGGTTTCTTAAAGGGACAGTAAACACTTCGTATTTACAAGATATTTCTGTTGTCTTGATATAGAATAGCATCAGTCAAGTCAAAACTTTTTAAAATAAATTAGTATCTTGTTTGGAGCTATTGTTATTCAATATCCAAACTCCATTGTTTCGCAGTTGTTATTTGCTAAAGGGAAATATATGCAGTAATGAGAAGTCTGCAGTATGTATTTCTAGTTTTGAAGATTAGAAATTCCACATATTTTCAGAGCATGAAATGATGGCTAAATAAATAATGAAAGTACACTGCAAAGTTGTTTTACTGCACATAACTAAACATTTTATATTAATATGTCAAGGTATTTTCTGTCCTTTTAATGCGAGGCCGCGTTCGCACTGCACCTCACTTGTAATACCAGGGCACATTTTCTTGCGCTGGTATTACTAAGTTGAGGGAAAATATTGTTTCTGGGAAAGCGATATTTTGCGCTCAACTCTGTAATCTAACTCTATGTGTCTGCATCCCTGTTTTCTGTTGGGGTGTTACGCTCAATGTGTTGGTTTGTAGATTGTCAAGCAGCCATGTTTGCATTTTTAAGGTCAAGATGATGATATTTACATATTTGTGCTGTAACTGATACAAATGGCCTTTAATAGATAATCCATTTTGGTTGGCACAAAAATAATTTTCACAACATATTGTTACCGATTTACAGTAGACTTAGTTTAACAATCTATAATACTGCTCTATCTATCTATCTATCTATCTATCTATCTATCTGTCTAGCTATCTAACTTGTCAGTCAGTCTGTCTGTCTTATCTATCTGTCTATTTTTTATTTATTTTTTATTGATATCTAGAAAGTTTATCTAATTCTCATTTTTCTCTCATCAGTTTGGAAAAATGCCATGTACTCTGTGGACAGTTTTTCCGTTGCAAAAAGGCTTAAAAGTTGTGCCTTTGGGCTCGCTAATATTGAAATTGCCTCTCCAGTCTGTCCAGCTCATATGTTATTCCAGATATGCTACACACACACACACACACACACACCAGCACATATACATGCACACACACCAGCACATACACATGTCCACATACACATGTACATACACATGTACACATGCACACACACCAGCACATACACATGTCCGCATGCACATACACATGCACAGTCACACACCAGCACATACACATGTCCGCATGCACATACACATGCACATACACATGTCCGCATGCACATACACATGCACAGTCACACACCAGCACATACACATGTCCGCATGCACATACACATGCACACACACCAGCACATACACATGGACGCATGCACACACACACACCAGCACATACACATGGACGCATGCACACACACCAAAACATACACATGGATGCATGCACACACACCAGCACATACACACTGCACACACCACCACATACACATGTACGCATGCACACACACCAGCACATACACATGTACGCATGCACACACACACACCAGCACATACACATGTACACATGCACACACCACCACATACACATGTACGCATGCACACACACACCAGCACATACACACTGCACACACCACCACATACACATGTACGCATACACACACACACACCAGCACATACACACTGCATACACCACCAGATACACATGTACGCATGCACACATACCAGCACATACACATGTACGCATGCACACACACCAGCACATACACATGTACACATGCACACACCACCACATACACATGTACGCATGCACACACACACCAGCACATACACACTGCACACACCACCACATACACATGTACGCATACACACACACACACCAGCACATACACACTGCACACACCACCACATACACATGTATGCATGCACACATACCAGCACATACACATGTACGCATGCACACATACCAGCACATACACATGTACGCATGCACACACACCAGCACATACACATGTACGCATGCACACACCAGCACATACACATGTACGCATGCACACACACCAGCACATACCCATGTATGCATGCACACACCAGCACATACACATGTACGCATGCACACACCAGCACATACACACTGCACACACCACCACATACACATGTACGCATGCACACACACCAGCACATACACATGTACGCATGCGCACACACACACCAGCACATACACACTGCACACACCACCACATACACATGTACGCATGCACACACACACACACACACACCAGCACATACACACCAGCACACCAGCACATACACATGTACGCATGCACACACACCAGCACATACACACTGCACACACCACCACATACACATGTACACATGCACACACACCAGCACATACACATGTACGCATGCGCACACACACCAGCACATACACACTGCACACACCACCACATACACATGTACGCATGCACACATACCAGCACATACACATGTACGCATGCACACTCCAGCACATACACATGTACGCATGCACACACACCAGCACATACACATGTACGCATGCGCACACACACACCAGCACATACACACTGCACACACCACCACATACACATGTACGCATGCACACACACACACACACACACCAGCACATACACACCAGCACACCAGCACATACACATGTACGCATGCACACACACCAGCACATACACACTGCACACACCACCACATACACATGTACACATGCACACACACCAGCACATACACATGTACGCATGCGCACACACACCAGCACATACACACTGCACACACCACCACATACACATGTACGCATGCACACATACCAGCACATACACATGTACGCATGCACACTCCAGCACATACACATGTACGCATGCACACACACCAGCACATACACATGTACGCATGCACACACACCAGCACATACACATGTACGCATGCACACACACCAGCACACACACATGTACGCATGCACACACACTAGCACATACAAACACAAAATTAAAAAATGAGGCATGTGCAAACACATAAAATCTGATATTAAACAGCTAAGTTTTATTAAAAACATCTAGAAAATATAAAATATAGTGAATAAAAAATATAGATACATACATTTCTAGCATCAGTACAATATGGTAGAAAAAAAACCCTTCTTTTTACTCATTATAAAGAAATACATCATTTTTTTCACAGGTGGGCTAATTGACCTCTCAATACGTAATTTCATTGAATTGAGCTATTCAAGTGATTTGTCTCTGGAGAACATATGGATGCCAGCCGGCCTGGGATGCTGAAAGAGGGTAGCAGAGGGACACAACTGGGCTCCATGCCAGGCCCCGAGCAGCCTTGGTGACAATCTCACAGAATGATCATTAAATAATAGAACCTTGCAGGTGAGGAATCAGTGGCGGTAGGAGGTAGCTGTGAATTCCTAGAACGGTTACAAAGAACCAAAGCAGGATTTTCAGAGGTTAATAGGTTACATTGTACCATAACCTTTCTGCTTCAATGACTTTGTGTGGGGCTTCTATTCAGGCGACTGAGACAGCCAAACTGCCTAATGCACTGGTTGTTTGGAAGAAGTAGATTAATGTAGCATTAAGATCTCTTTTTGTGATGTTTACAGATCAGGGGTGAATTGGCATAGACATTTTAAATAAACACAGAATAATGCAGGATAGGGCAGTGCAGTGGTTCTGTAATGCTGTTTTTGTGCATTTCATTTAGGGTGTCATGCTGCTGTGTATTAGAGAGTACAATGCTCTTAGGGGCCCTTGCACACAGCTAGTTGACCCCAAAGGTCCCATCTGTCAAACTTTAAAACAGAAGAAAAACAGGTACATGCTCCTACAACCACTTTTTCAATTATTAAATATTTTTTAAAAAAGGTTTTCCATTTTATACAGTGAACTCATTTGTTCTTACATATTCATCTTTGTTATTTTCTTTCAAACTGTCCCTCTCCACTAACTGATTCATGTTTTTCCGAAAATGAAACAAATTTCCATCAACTGAACCTTACAATGGATTAAAGATAATATAAGTGTGTATATATAAATATAAATATATATATATATATATATATGTATATGGATGCAACTGACTGGAGGAAATTGGCTTAATTTTCAGGAATCCAATGTTTGAAGAATTTCAGGGTGTAAGAAAGTTTAATAAACACCAATTGTTTTCATACAAAGATTACCAACATAGGGCTAGATTAGTGGAGCAGTGACGTTAACGCGAGCACAGTATTGCAATATCGCGACCGCATTATATTATGGTCATTTTACAAGTTGAAAGCAAATGCAATCGCGCAAATGCAAACACATTTTATGCTCACACTTTTTGCACAACTTAAAAGCTTGTGTAAAGGGTTAGCACTTAAAAAAAAGTTACACTAAACACAACATAAATACATTAAAATAAAGTATTACATTGAAAAAAATGACCTACACAATTTAACCCCTACACAATTTAACCCCTAAACTGCCGCAACCCCATTGCAAAACCCCCCGCTGCACTTCTTAACCCTTAAACCACCACAACCCCCATTGCAATAAAACCCTACTCTATTAACCCTTAAATTGCCACAACCCCATCACAATAAACTCTCTACTCTATTATCCATTAAACCGCCACACCCCCCATCGCAATAAACCCCTACTCTATTAACCCCCTAACAGCTAACCCCTCAAGACCCCTAACCTAAGAAGCCCTAAATTGCATTGCTAAGAACACACAATATGTTTTTTGACAAATTGATGGTAAAAAGGGGTAACCAGAGAATATTAACACAGCCAGCATTTTTTAAGAACACCCTAAACACTATATATATATATATACAGGTAGCCCTCAGTTTACGCCGGGGTTAGGTTCCAGAAGGAATGGTTGTAAATCGAAACCGTTGTAAATTGAAACCCCGTTTATAATGTAAGTCAATGGGAAGTGAGGGAGATAGGTTCCAGGCCCCTCTCAAAATTGTCATAAGTAACACCTAATACATTTATTTTTAAAGCTTTGAAATGAAGACTTTAAATGCTAAACAGCATTATAAACCTAATAAAATAATTGCACAACACAGAATATATAATTAAACTAAGTTAAATGAACAAAAACATTTGCTAAACAGCATTATAAACCTAATAAAATAATCACACAACACAGACTTCACTTGCATTTTTCTGCAAACAGTTCTTTCTATGCATTCCAATCTGGACTGATTTATAGACAGGAAGATCTTGTTCCTTTGAAATCTGCTCAATAGCTCAGGTCTGGTTAAACTGATTAATTTCAGCTTGCTTGGCTTTGCTGCAACACAAGCGGACAGCTCCACCTACTGGCTATTTTAATAAATGCACTGCTTCTCAATGCTTTTCAATAGCAGTCACATGACTGGAAAAAAAGGTTGTTATTCTGAAACGGCGTAAATTGAACTGTTGTAAAACGAGGGCCACCTGTTTATATATATATATATATATATATATATATATATATATATATATATATATATATTATATATATACTTATGACTATATATTTTTTTATAAATGTTGGGAAATTACAATTAACCCTTTCATTGCCTATCTTTTGGAATCCATTTGTTTCTTTAACTACCATCAACCGTGGCAGTGAAAAACACTCTCACTTTTTGTGTCATGCATTTATTGCGTACAACTTGTGAGATAACAACTACTACACTTGTCTGCTAGACCAAGGTGACATGTAAGCTTTCTAGAATTAAAATTATTAGTATCTCAATTAGATCATCCTCTGTCTTTTAAAATCAGAGACAAATACAAATATTTTGTAACATCTTAAATGTACTTTTTTTTAAATTAAATAAATAAATGCAAAAAAAAAAAAAAACATAATACAAAATTTTGCAGATCGGTCACAAGGGTTTTCAACTTAAAGAAATATTATTATTACTATTATTATGAATAATAATAGTAATAATAATACCTAATGATAGTTAACATTAATATGAAATGGAAATTAATATTGTTTAGAAGCCTAAATATCTGTAAGCCTTATACACCTATGGATATTTTATTATACATAGCAGGCTTAAAGGGATATGAAACCCAAACATTTTCTTTGTGATTCAGACAGAGCATTTATTTTTTTTACATTTCCAATTTGCTTTTAATTTAATATATTTTCTAATTTACTATTATCAAATTTGCTTTGTTCCCATGATATTCTGTGTTGAAGAGATACCTAGGTAGGCATCTGGAGCCCTACATGGCAGGAAACAGTGCTGCCATCTAGTACTCTTGCAAATGGATAACATTCTTGCAAAACTGCTGCCATATAGTGATCCTTAAATGGGCCAGCTCCTAAGCTTATGTCCATACTTTTCATCAAAAGATACCAAGAAAACAAAAAAAACATTTCTGATAGAAGTAGATTAGAACGTTTTTTAAAATGACATGCTCTATCTGAATCATGAAAGACACATTTTGGATTTCATATCCCTTTAAGTTTGACTGCCAAAGTCTGCCTAACACACAATTTTATAAATAAAAGGGAAAGCTGCATTTAAAAAGACTGTCTATGTATGTGTTTTAATAATTACATGATTAATATCCTACAAATTAAAACAAATTATAAGCTTGAACCATCTTAAAGATCAAAGCAATATTGAGTTAATAGAATATTAAAGTGAAGCTAAATCCTCACTAAGGGCCGATGATCTAAAAGTCTCTGGGCTGGCGAGATTATATAAGAATGCTCGCCAGTCTTCTATTTCCCTAGTGGAATTCTATAAAGCCACTTTTTACCCTTAAAACACCCTTTTCATTGATAATTGCACCAAGACTGTTCTTGCAAGGCTAAAGGTGTTTTTTCACGTTTTTGATTGCAAACTTTTGATCATCAGCCCTAAGACATTCAGGTCTTGTTATTGTAAGAGATTATTTTAAATCTAGATTGTTGAGTGCTTAGGAAAAATGAAACTGTTATGAAATCTACAGTCTTCACACATATGACTTTCTCAGATACTGAATTGAGGTTAAACATGTGAACTTAAGGAGTTAAACTATAAGACGGAAAAACAATCATAAAGCAGCTGAATGAAAGACTGCTGATGGTGGAGTGGAGAGGCCCCATATTCATTATTTGATTGGAAGGAGGGAGTGTAAACATGGGGACAATTGGTTTTTCGAAGCACAGTGGACATAGCACAGTTAGACCACTAATTACTGCTAAGGCCTAGCTTGGCTTTGTGTTTCATAGAGAGGATTTCAATGGAAGGCCTGCACATTGGCCCTTTCACCAGGTTGGGCTAACACTTGAATAGCATTCATGTACTTGCCCTGGTCCACCTCAAACACCCATCCACCTCCTCCTCCTTCCTCTTTCTTTCTCTTGCTTTTTCTGATGGCATTTTCTGTCCATGTTATGTGCGTTCCTAAATGAAACTTGACTGCCCCCACGGCCGAATGGAGAATCACAAAAGGAGACCATCTACTGGCTACAGTAACGCCATTGTGTATGCTAACAATGTACTAATTGGCAGTGACAATTGGGTGTTTGTGAAGGAAACTTGCAAGTAAGAAAGGGGGGGGGGATTCACTTTTCAAACTCTCTTACCAAAAAGGAGAAATTGGAATGACACACATGCGTTGCCTGAAATTGGTTTGTCCCCCAAAACTGTTGAGAAATCAGTATAAAAAATGGATTGCTTGGAGGGAGAAAGGGAGGTGGGTTTGGAGGAGGGGAAGCAGTGTGCTGTGCTTGAATAGATGTAGAACAGTGCTCTTTATAGATGTGCCAGGCTTTTTCCAAGAGTTGGGCATTTGAAGAGCTTGTGTGTGACTGAGGGTACCACTTGTATGCTCATGGGAAAGAACATAAACAAAAACCAGGAGGTAGTCACTGCAATATCTCTCTATTGTGTATTAAAATCTAACCTGGCTTTTACATAGAAAGCATTTAAGTTAGCATCTGGGCATTACTGGGCTTTTAGGTACTTAAATGATTGGATCGCAAAGCAAGCACTAAATAAATACTTGCATTCCATTCTAAAAAGCCATTTTATGTAGCTTACATTAGTTTTTTGTCTGACATATGCAAACATATTGTTTTATTCCCTTTGAAAGCTTTTTTTCATAACATACTGGTGGACTGTCCTTCTGCTATATTATTAGTTTGGTCTTGCTTTATATAAGGCAATATTATGAACCGGCTGTGAACACTGGCTGAGATTCTTAAACAATAAGTAAAATGTGTACACTGCATTGTATGATTGGAACATGCAAAAATTCTTTCTTATTTAAAAATATTTTTTTGTAGTGAAGGTTTGCAATATTTTTAGCTATCCCTCTTTCTTTTATGTAAAATTTGTGCTTGTCCATCTTTCCTTAGTAGGAGAAAAAGCAAATTCTGTAACCCACAAATGCTGAAAATCAATCAGCAGTTTGCAGCATTTTTAAAACCAAGGTTTCAGACTTTGCTTTTTGGCCTTTCTAGTGAGCCTGAGATGAAACACAATTTTTATACAAAATCATATTGTATTTAATATCCATTTAAATGTATTGCTTGAGACCTGAAGTAAACTATAATAGATAAAAAAAAGTTGCACCAAACATATCCAAAACACATTAAAATAAAGTATTACACACACATATATATATATATATATATATATATATATATATATATATATACTTTATAATAAAAATATATCATATAAATATTAATATTTTTTTAAAGGGATATGGTATATGGCAAAGAGTTTGTGCACACATATTATTATCAGTTATTTGTAGAGGGCCAACAGATTCAGCAGCGCTAACATATATACTGTATATATACAGTATATTTTATATAGACATAATTTCATACATATATATATAACCTTCAAAGATATGCACAGCCAGGGGCGTATTATGGCCTAGGCCAACAAGGCCGGTGCCTAGGGCAGCAGATTTGGGAGGGGCAGCACATGTCCCCTCTCCTCTCTAAAAGACAGCACACAGTACAGTGAGCGATAAAGTGCAGGCTCTTACAGAGAAGACAAGGCACGTGCACTGATTAAGGTAGCTCTTTACAGGCAGTGCTCCTTTAAACCGTTGCTTCATTTAGAGCTGCCGGCATTTTTGCAGTGGAAGCGTTCTTGGTGAGAAACTTGCCTGGGGATATGCTTACAAGATGAGGCTGGAGAAGACCTTGTGCCGATATGCTGTGGTGGATCTGTGAGTGCAGTGCTTATTGCAGGTCTTAGTTACTAACAGACTGGATGCGTCTGTGCACTGCTTAGATCAGCTTGTGATGTCTAATCATAAACTCTCAGTGCTAATGTATGTTAGCTACTAATAATAGCTTTCTCTGCATTCAGGAACCCACAGAGTAAATAGTAAACGGACACTTAAAACGTTTCATTACTTGAATGATGGTAATTACTGTATGCTGTTGCATGTAAAGGGCAGTGATAGTTTTCAAAGAGTATTCTTCTTTTTCTCCCTTCCTCTCTCCCTTCTTTCCCTTTCTTCCTCCCTTCCTTAACTCACTCCCTCCCTTATTTCTTTCCCTCCCTTCCTCCCTCCCTTCTTTCTCTCAACTCCATCCCTTGCTCCCTTCTATCACTTTCTTTCCCTCCCTTCTTTCTCTCTCCCATTTTCTCCTCTCCCTACCCACTTTTCTCTTCTACCTCCCTTCCTTCTTTCCTTTCCCTCCCTTTTCTCCCCTCCCCTTCTTTTCTCTCACTTCTCTCAGCTCTCAGGGAGAAAATGGTATGAGATGCATGCAATCTAACCCACCTGTATGCAAGTGTTTTGCTAGCCATTTTCTTTTGAATTGTTATGAATAAAAAAAATGAAAAAATGAAAAAAAACAAAAAACATTTTACACACTGACCCACAAAAATATTAAGGGGAAAAAGGCCTAAAACCTTTTTTTTTTTTTCTTGGGGGGGGGGGGGGCAGCAGAATTTTGAGTGCCCAGGGCAGCACAAAACCTAAATACGCCTAATGCACTCCTCATCTGTTTACAATGGCCACGGTGCTAACAAGTTTTAAATCCAACTCCTTAGTAGAGAAAGCACTCACTGGACTTCTTAAAGATGCAACAAATGACTTTTATTACAAAGTCATAACGTTTTGGGAACCGGACCGGTCCCTTTGTCAAATGATACAAACCAAAAAATATGCTTTCTCTACTAAGGAGTTTTATATATATATATATATATATATATATATATATATATATATATATATACATAAATACACGTGTGCACGTGTATTTTTAATGTGTTTTGAACAGAAATACTTCACATTCCTATGTTCTTCACTTGTAAAAAAATATTTTTATTTTAAATTGATATATATATATATATATATATATATATATATATATATATATATATATATATATATAAAAAGAATATTACAGTTACACTCATAACACTCTCTAATACATATTATTCATAAAAAGGGAAGGGAATAGAAGTTATAAGGGCTCAAAGATATCTCAGGTGTTAGAAACAAAACACAGGCAAAGGACTTTAACATTGAGACACATACATATACATATTTAAAGATGTGTATGTGTATATATACAGCAGAAGAAAAAAACAGCGAGTCTCCAGGTGCTAATATTAAACAATATTTATTATGGAGAGGTACACACTTAAAAACCAAGTGTAGTAAAAGTCACAGTATAGAAACAAGGTCTTACGAGTTTCAGCAGTACACTGCCTTAATTATAGACATGCTGTTAGTGAGAATCATTAGATTTAAATACACATATGTAAATCATGACAATTAAAACTGTTGAGACCTTAAAGGGACATGAAACCCAAATTTTTTCTTTCATGATTTAGAAAGAGCATACGATCTTAAACAACTTTCTAATTTACTTCTATTATCTAATTTGCTTCATTCTCTTGATATTCTTTGCTGAAAAGCATATCTAGATATGCTCAGTAGCTGCTGATTGGTGGCTTCACATAGATGCCTCGTGTGATTGGCTCACCCATGTGCATTGCTATTTTTCAATAAAGGATATCTAAAAAATAACCAAATTAGATAATAGAAGTAAATTGGAATGTTGTTAAAAATTGTATTCTCTGAATCATGAAATTTTTTGGGGGGGTTTAATGCCACTTTAAAGAAAAACCACACCTACTAACCTAAACAATTGAACCTGTTCTAAGTGAAAGAAAGAGGAAAGACTACTGAAATACACCTAAATACAGAACTATTAACTCTATCTATATCAATAATATAAATGAGGGATAGATCAGAGCAACAAATTATAATATTTCAAAGAGCCAACTCCTAAAATAACATATATTAGGTTGACAATTATATAGATCATTTAGCTTAATATTGTTATTATAATTTATTATCCCAAGCTAGTAACTTTACCCTAACATAAGGGGAGTGATATGAACAAATGTTAACTCTCATCAGTTTAATACCTTAGCAACTCCTAAAATTACATATATTAGGCTGACAGATACATAGATCATTTGGCATGATATTGCTGTCATAATTTATTATCCCAAGCTTGCAACTCAGCACTAGCACCTAAAGTCAAAATAAACACATATGTTACTCATACATATAGGTCTGGTAGAACATATCTATGTATATTATTCAAGTACCAAACATCACAGCTATTAATAATAGGGTATGTTTAGGAGTATAATATATACCTAACCAATTAGAATTATTTCAGACTTAAAGGCTAGTCCCCCACAAGATCTACAATAAAGGGGTAGATAATTAAGTCAGTATGCCTAGAGAATATATAAATGGTGGGACCAAAAATTGATGATGTCCCTATCAATATTAAAGCCTAATGGCCTTCTGGTCTTTAGCTGGAAAATCCAAAAGGCTTCTCTATAAAAGAGTTTAGTAGTCCTATCGCCTCCTCTGATAGACTTTTTGACATGTTTGATGATTTGCCATTTAAAAGGTAGCATCATTCTTCCTGTGGACATAAATGAAGTGTCTCACCAGATCTGAGCACTCAATACCATTCTCAATATTTTTGAGGTGTTCTCTGATCCGGCTATGTGCCTCCCTAGTGGAGCATCCTATATACTGCTTCTTACACTGAATGCATTCCACCAGGTAAATGGCAAATTTAGTACGCCAATTTGTGTAGCTATTGTGATCATAGACACTCTGAGTTGCTCTAGATTGGAAACTACTTGACACTTCAGAATGTCCACAGGCTATACAATTGCCAAAACGGCATTTGTAATGCACCTTAACACTCAACCAACTACTCTTGTGCACAGTCGGAGAGCGCAACATACTGGGAAATAGAACATTCCCAAGAGTACAGCCCCTCCTAGATACAAAATTGCAACCTGACGAAACAAAATACTTCAAACTGTTCTCAGAAGTGAGTATAGGGAGATGCTTTTTAACTATATCACATATTTGTTCAAACTGAGCACTATAAGTAGTTATGAACGTTGTTTTTTAACAACTTATTTAGTGTCACCTCCATGTCCTTTCTGACCTGATAGTATCAAATCCCTATCAATGTGAGAGACCTCCAGATAGGCTCTGTTAACCACCTTTTTTGAGTTGGCTCTAGCCAAAAGTTGAGCCACCAATAGCTCACTTTCCTTTTCACAATCGCTTGCATTCGTGCAATTTTGCTTGATGCAAATAAATTGACCCTTTGCCACCCCAAAACCAGTATGTTTGGGTTAGTTACTACGGGCATGTAGAATAGCATTGGAGGCTATTTGTTTCCTATACAATGTAGTCCTCACTATTTGCAACTCAACATCTCCAATAAGTAAGAGGTCAAGATAAGGCAATGGGCATAAGTGAACTGTAAGTTCATATTGTTATCATTCAAGTAGTTAATAAAGCCCAGAAGCTCCTGGTGACCCCCTGTCCAAATGAACAGGAGGTCATCAATATACCTCTTTTACACCCTGATGCTATCTCTATGGGGATTCATATCTACAAAAAGTGGGCCACCTCCCACCAACACATAAAAAGGTTGGCGTAGGCTGGGGCAAACTTTGCCTCCATGGCCGTAACACGTCTCTGAAGATAGAAATCCCCATTAAACTGGAAGAAATTATGTGTTAACAAAAAATCAAGATATCTAACCAAGTACCTTTTAAATGCATCATCATAATTACTGAATGTGTCCAAGGAATACCGAATAGCCTCCAAACCACTTGAGTGGGGAATAGCTGAATATAGCCCCACTACATCTACAGTCAGCCAAGTAGAGTCGTCACTCCAGACCACCTGCTGGAAACAGTTTGAGATGTTTTGTGTCCCTTATTTAGGAAGGAAGCTGATATACAAGGGGGTCCACCCAACAAGACATGTTCTCAAAGAGGGATCCTATCCCTGCCACGAGTGGTCTACCCCTCACCTCCTCCAAGGACTTGTGTACCTTGGGGAGGTGATGAAAATTTGAGTAATTGGGTTGGGGACAAAAAGAAAATCAACAGTATTTTGATCAAGGATACCCTCTTCAAAACCATAATCTAGTAATGCCCAAAGTGCTCCCTTAAAGGACTCAGTAGGATTGCATCTCAATTTTAAATAAACATTCTCATCGCTCAGTTGTCTATTGGCCTCTAATATATAGGCTGTTTTATCCTGTACAACTATATTCCCACCCTTGTCTGACTGCTTAATTATCACATCTTCTCTGTTTTTAAGAGTGTCCAAAGCTTGTGCTTGGGCAGCAGTAAGATTAGGGTAGGGTTTTTTGCTCTTAGCTTATAATAGAATGAGATCTTCTTCAATTCTACGATGGAAGGCCTCTAGGAAAAGGCCCCTTTCTCTAGTGGGGTAAAAAACAGATTTGGGCTTATAGCCCACATGCGAAGATTTAAGTAAATCTGAATCATTAGCAGTGAAAGTGCCCAGCTCTCGTATATTCAAATAATCAAGAGCTTCTTGAAAATCTACAAGATCTTGGATCTTGGGTAAATCTATATTGGGCACATGTTCAGTGCTAGTGTCTTATCAGTTTCTGTATGGAAGAATTTTTTAAGGGTGAGATCAGATATTTGTAGAGGGCCAACAGAATCAGCAGTGCTAACATATATATATATATATATATATATATATATATATATATATATATACATTTTATATAGACATAATTATATATATAAAGCTGATCCATTGTTTTAAATCTCTGGAAGTGTTGGTCAATATGTTTCCCTTGATAGCCCCTTTGAAGAATCTCATTCTCATCTCACTCAGTTGATGTTGAGCATAGCCCTGTTTGCTGTTGTTTCATATTACCCTCTTAAATTGAGAGATTGGAAGGGCATTTTTCAGAGATGGTGGATGACAGCTTGTAGCCTCCAACAGAGAGATCTGATCTGTTTCTTTCTTGAATAGAGTTGTACATAACATACCATCCTCCAAGAAAATTCTCAAATCCAGGAAATCCACCGATTGAGAATTATGTGTCATCTTAAATTTTAAGTTAGAGGAAACTGTATTCAGCTTAAGGAACCAATTCTCCAGTTCAACTTTGTTACCTGTCCACAGGATAAACAAATCATCTATGTATCGTTTAAAATACCTGATATGGTGATGTAAAAAGAGGTCAGTGTCCCTTTCTTTAAATTCAGCCATATAAAGGTGGCGTACGATGACTGCCACCTTTATACTGCCAAACCAGGATGTTATAGATATGTTGGATGCATTACGTGCAATGGTCTCTCAAATCCTAAGTTTTTTATTCATCCTGGTACCAATCACAAGTACACTATCCGACATAGGGTAACCTGCACGACAACATATATTGTGTATCTTTTACATTGTCTGTGTGGGTTATTCTATGTCAGAAAAACTATAGACGACCTCCACACCCGTATGACCAATCATCGTGCTGCTATTCGAGCTGGCATAAATAAAAGGGGTTCTGAGCAACCCGTGGCACGACATTTTGCACTGACTGGCCATACGGTGGCTGATTTGAGATATGTGATTATAGATCACATTCCACCTTTGGTGAGAGGTGGGGATAGGAATAGATTGTTATTACAGTGCGAGTCTAGATGGATCTTTAATTTGGGTACCTTAGTGCCTGGTGGGTTGAACACCCATCTTGACTGGCACTGTTTCCTTTAGGGTTACTGTTTGTTTTTCTAGTACATTTTTTCTGTTAAACTATTCTAGAATGTATGAATTTCCACCTATTCAATATCACTAATAGAGTATAGCATTTGCGGAAAGCAACATCATATGTATGTATGTGATAGTACCCTTTTATATTGCTGTTTATTGCTGCAGACATATGTACATATACCCTTAGAGCTAGTAATACCAAAAGAATAAGTTTCATCATGTGTATATGTTTATGGTAGTACCCTTTTATGTTGTTGTTCAGAGCTGCAGATATATGTGCATATATCCTTAGAGTTAACAATACTAAAAGAATAGGTATGATTTATTTTCAGAGACTTTGAGCTAATGAATTTTTGCAAAGTGGTGTTGAAGCACATATGATGAACAGATGATATAGTTAAAAATCGAGTAAAATATGAATGATAAGTGTTACTCTCCATATTGTATCGCACATAATCACTATTATGGTGTTTTTTCAACAACGCCGTGGCCGGTAGCCATGGCGACGAACTGAGCATGTGCATGAGTGCGGTCAGGACGCTGGGTGACTTCCGGTGCAGTGGCGTGGATAGTCGGTGCTGGGTATATTAATGAGCAAGGTATGTACAGTGTTTTAAGGTCTGAGGATGGGGTTAAAACCCCCGAAACGTCACCGTATGACATAATAAAGTATTTATTGTTATATATGATAAAGACCTGATGAGTGCTCTCTATTTTGGACACTGCATATATATATATATATATATATATATATACCAATACAACTTGAGAAGAAAGGATTGAACATATATCTAAGTCAATCAAAGCGGGACACTGGCTGCACCAAAAGTCTATCAAAAGCCTTTATTATCATAAACTCAAACAGTTTTAACAGGCCGTCTACCCTCCACCCTATTCCTAAAACTGTGCAACTACACCCTAATGAATTACATAAACATTAGAACAAGCCGGCCGGCTGACAAGCCTAAATGCAACAGTAACAAAATATTTCAGCTGTGATGTTATGCGACCATGAAAATATGAACTGTGTGTCAAAATTGACTTCCATATAGTCCATTTAAATTTACACGGGGCCCCAAAAATTGCAATTGTCCTGCTTATTATGGATTGACAAAAGTCCAGGCACTTAGTGTTGAGAACACGCTCTGGTAAGTTTAATTCCTCCAGGTATCAATGCAATATGGTAACACCTTTCTGCTGTGCTTTTTATGCTGTGCATATAACTGGCTCCATCGGCAACTGAATCATTAGGATAAACAACGCACAATGTACTATGGCAGGACAGACCAGGCCGTCCACCGCAAGACTATCCAGCCTTATACAGGAATAATATCAGCTGTACCTGCTTTCCAGTTGGATCAACCTGAACAGTTCATAGTTTACTTTCGGCTTCTTCACTTGCTCACCGCCATGTACGCTTCAGCGTTGTTGTTCGAATTCAAATTCCGCTGGCTCGTTCACAGCTGTTCACCTCCTGTGCATGCTCAATCATGACGCGTTTCTCCCCTCCCACATAGGGCTGAGTGTCGGGGCCTCATCAGATGTACTGATTGAGGGGTGTGTGTCTGCTTTTATACTCTCATTGGCTCAAAAGTCCACCCCTTAAACAGCATTCGCTTACTTGACAGCTGGTTTTAAGCTACTATTATTCACTACGGTTTTAAAAGTTACACAGTGTCGGAACTGATCATTACTATATACACTATTTTAAATTACCACATCATGGCTTTCGTATGCTTAGAATTATCTTGCAGTTTCACATTAGAAAATTGGCTTTAAAAACATTGTTTATTGTTTGAACTTAGCACATTTAGATTTATAATCTGGTAAAGGACATCCTTTTTTTTACAGACCAGATCACATTAAACTAGACTTTCCTCTAGGAAACATAAATCTTAAACTCTTTTGATAACCACTATAATAAATATATTACATATCTTATGTCACATAAATATTAAAGTTTACCATCATGTCGACATATATCTTATCGATATACATTTAGAGATTTTTTGTAAAGTATATTACTGGACCTACGTTCTAAAAGCACATTTCATTCTCAAATTACTTAAAGGGGCTTACATCATTGCCCTTGTCACAATAAGACTAATGGGCGTTTTCACCTCTTATATCGCTGTGGATATTAGAACATCTTATCTATATGACAGTGTGTTCCTATACGCTTAAAGTAACATACATTTAAAGGGATTTTTTTACGTAAAGAATTAGTTATCACAGAAAACATGCATACTCTATTTTTTCATTTAGGCCCATTGGGCTTAGTGTGTTTAATCTAAAGATCCACCTTGATTCATGTTGCAAAATAATTCTATCAAGATGACCTCCTCGCTTATTTTGTTTTAAGCACTCAATGCCCATAATTTGCAGTTTGTTGTGATCTGAGTTATGAAAAGTCTTAAAATGTCTTGCAACTGGGCTGTCCATGTCCTCATTTTTAATATCGTCTCTATGTTCTCGTATTCTGCTTTTCAACTCTCTGGTGGTCTTACCTACATAGAACTTGGGACATGGACAGTTCAGTAAATATATGACATTTTTGGAAGTACATGAGATTCTTTCCCTCACATAGTATGCCTTGCTTCCTGTTTGGGTACTAAAAGTATTGGATCTCTTCATATATGTGCAATAGACGCAATGTCCAATGCATGTTGGTAAGTGTGATGTGAAGAATATGTGGTCCAATGATGTTGGAGATTTCACCCTCACTGTCTCTGAAACGCTGTCCGCCAAGAGCGACACAATTAAAAGGTATCTGCTGAGGGGATTACCTGTGTATCCACATAACCCACCAACTGGTGACAAGTTACATACTAGAATTTGGCAGACAGCTTTTCAGAGACAGTGAGGGTTAAATCTCCAACATCATTGGACCACATATTCTTCACATCACTCGCTGGAAATCGGCTAAGACCACGCCTCACACTTACCTCATATGATTGTGGGAGTGTCTAGTAAGTACAGTATACAAGCTCCTTTAGGATATCTACTTTTCGTGAACTGCTAAACCTCAACTCTGGGAATCATCTATTGATTCTATTTTTTGGGACTATTACTATAATTATTATTACTTTTATATTTCTCTTACAAATAAGATCAACTATTATTTATATTATCATTATTCAGTATTTATTTTATATTGTTCTATTCTATGCATATGGACTCATAAGTCAGTTCCAAGTTACATTAACACATTTTTTCTAGGGGAGCACATCTTTTGGCGCAGAATTTCTTTCAGTACCCTTCTTTCTAATATTTTATTTTAAGGGATTACCAAGAAAGGGTTCTCCCACTCACTGTAAGACAAATTCATAGCAGCCACTGTATTTGTTCCCCTAAATACAAATATGTGTATGTGTGTAGGTGTTTACATAAACATTTAAGTTTGTTTATTTATATATGCCCTCACATTAGGTGCCACCACTCTTTTTTCATTCAAGCGTATATATATTAACTTATGTGTGAACTTTGAATTCATATTCACAATAGAGTTTATCTGCTATTCATTCTTAATTTCAGACATAGTGTGCACCACACATTCGATTATAGATTGAACTGTAGTCTTGCGCACCCTATATCAGAAAAGCTTACAGCTGCACTAGTTGCAGTTGTATTCTACTTTCCATACATACATACATACATATATATATATATATATATATATATATATATATATATACACATAAATACACGTGTATATACTTTATTTTTAATGTGTTTTAAATATTTATACTTCACATTCCTATGTTCTTCACTTATATATATACAGGGAGTGCAGAATTATTAGGCAAGTTGTATTTTTGAGGATTAATTTTATTATTGAACAACAACCATGTTCTCAATGAACCCAAAAAACTCATTAATATCAAAGCTGAATAGTTTTGGAAGTAGTTTTTAGTTTGTTTTTAGTTATAGCTATTTTAGGGGATATCTGTGTGTGCAGGTGACTATTACTGTGCATAATTATTAGGCAACTTAACAAAAAACTAATATATACCCATTTCAATTATTTATTTTTACCAGTGAAACCAATATAACATCTAAACATTCACAAATATACATTTCTGACATTCAAAAACAAAACAAAAACAAATCAGTGACCAATATAGCCACCTTTCTTTGCAAGGACACTCAAAAGCCTGCCATCCATGGATTCTGTCAGTGTTTTGATCTGTTCACCATCAACATTGCGTGCAGCAGCAACCACAGCCTCCCAGACACTGTTCAGAGAGGTGTACTGTTTTCCCTCCTTGTAAATCTCACATTTGATGATGGACCACAGGTTCTCAATGGGGTTCAGATCAGGTGAACAAGGAGGCCATATCATTAGATTTTCTTCTTTTATACCCTTTCTTGCCAGCCACGCTGTGGAGTACTTGGACGCGTGTGATGGAGCATTGTCCTGCATGAAAATCATGTTTTTCTTGAAGGATGCAGACTTCTTCCTGTACCACTGCTTGAAGAAGGTGTCTTCCAGAAACTGGCAGTAGGACTGGGAGTTGAGCTTGACTCCATCCTCAACCCGAAAAGGCCCCACAAGCTCATCTTTGATGATGCCAGCCCAAACCAGTACTCCACCTCCACCTTGCTGGCGTCTGAGTCGGACTGGAGCTCTCCTCCCTTTACCAATCCAGCCACGGGCCCATCCATCTGGCCCATCAAGACTCACTCTCATTTCATCAGTCCATAAAACCTTAGAAAAATCAGTCTTGAGATATTTCTTGGCCCAGTCTTGACGTTTCAGCTTGTGTGTCTTGTTCAGTGGTGGTCGTCTTTCAGCCTTTCTTACCTTGGCCATGTCTCTGAGTATTGCACACCTTGTGCTTTTGGGCACTCCAGTGATGTTGCAGCTCTGAAATATGGCCAAACTGGTGGTAAGTGGCATCTTGGCAGCTGCACGCTTGACTTTTCTCAGTTCATGGGCAGTTATTTTGCGCCTTGGTTTTTCCACACGCTTCTTGCGACCCTGTTGACTATTTTGAATGAAACGCTTGATTGTTCGATGATCACGCTTCAGAAGCTTTGCAATTTTAAGAGTGCTGCATCCCTCTGCAAGATATCTCACTATTTTTGACTTTTCTGAGTCTGTCAAGTCCTTCTTTTGACCCATTTTGCCAAAGGAAAGGAAGTTGCCTAATAATTATGCACACCTGATATAGGGTGTTGATGTCATTAGACCACACCCCTTCTCATTACAGAGATGCACATCACCTAATATGCTTAATTGGTAGTAGGCTTTCGAGCCTATACAGCTTGGAGTAAGACAACATGCATAAAGAGGATGTCAAAATACTAATTTGCCTAATAATTCTGCACACAGTGTATATATATATATATATATATATAAATATATTTTTATTTTTAAATTTATATATATTATACAGTCTTACATCATATTGCCACAATCAGTGAACAAAAATACAGACACAAAGAACATTTTCCATTTTCCATATGCTTTTTCTTTCAGGTGACAATAGCAAAGTGCATCTTTCATCTAGTGTGTTATCTTTTTAGTAAGAAAAATATGCCAAAAGATAATAACAAACTAATCATCCATCGTTATTACCCCTGCTTGTATACCCGTCAGTTGAGGGTATATTCTGTACTACTTATTAAATTATTGTACATGATTATTTTATGCTGTGCTTCATTACCTATTACCTCATAAGCAGGCGAGGAGGGAAAGAGGAGAGAAAGAAAAACAAAAACAAAAAATCAAAAAACCCTGGGGGGAACTAAATAATGTGCCCTCCAAAACGGTATACAGATAGTACTAACCCTGTTGCAATCCGAAAAGGGCAATTTTTAATTCCTGTGTGAGGATATGCCAGCCTTACTATTCTAACCAATAATTCAGAAACAGACCCTGTGGAACTGACACACAGAAAAATTCTGATTTGGGAAATTGTCTGACTATTTGTCTTTGCGTTCTTTCTGGATAAGAGAGTAAGACCTTATGTCATTTAGCTAGAATTTTTTTGACTCCCGTCTCTTTTGTTGTGTTTGGATCATACTGTTCAAGGCTAATTTGGTATTGGATTTTATTAATAAATTCCTTCATACTTGGACTGGCTCTAGATTTCCAGGAGCGGGAAATGATGTTCCTGCCAATAAATATGCCCGTATTTATCAGATCCTGATTTGAGCCAGCTAAGTTATATAGAAAAAAGATGTCCGATACTGTAAGTATCTCCTTTCTCGTCAAAAATCTGTTCAACCAATGGTTTACTTTGTGCCAAAATGTATTTACTTTTGGACAGGACCAAAAACAGTGTGTTAGGTCCTCCTTTGGAAAGGAGCATCTAGAGCAAGGGGCATTCTTCCATGGAGACCATTTTGCAAGTATCTCTGGGGTCATATATGCCTAATTTATTACTTTGATGTGGGCCTCTCTCCAAGCCTGCAGGTTTGAAGAGCTATATGCTAACATTAAGCTATTTCTTATATCTTCCACCAAGATTTCTATAAACTCTTTCTGCCAATTAAATTGCAATCTCTCTAGATTTTCTAATCTTGATTTTTGCATAAGCAGATCATACCAAATCGAAATTGATGTAACCCCAGCTTTGAATTACTGGATCCCTTGGTCCAGCTCTCCAAGTGACCAGTTTCTACCGTAATAACTGATTAGGGAGTTATAGTAGTGCCTGACCTGTAAATAAGCATAAAATTCTTCTGCTGGTAACCCAAATTCTTGCCTAAGATATTCAAAAGATTTCATTGCACCTACCGATATATCCTGTATCAACCCTTTTTGTTTCCATTTTTTAAAGATGTTTGTAACCAAACTTGGAGTAAATTCCGCATTGCCCCAGATCAGTAGATATTTTGAGAGCTGGTTATTTATGCCTAATATATTTTTCATTTTTAACCATTCTAATGCAATATTGTATATTAATTTCCTATCTTTTATATATTTTGGAATATCTTTCCTCTTTAAATGTAATAACCCTATGACTGAAACTTTGTATAATAAATCATTTTCTATATGCACATATGTCACTAAATTTCTTTCGGTAATCCAATCGCTGGCAACTTTCATCATACTTGCAAGGTTATATAGTTTGATGTCTGGGAGGTCCAACCCTCCCCACTCCTTTTTCTGAAGTAGTTTCCTTAAAGCTATTCTTACTTTCTTTTTGTTCCATAGGAACTGAGAGCAGTTCCATTTCCTTTATATCCTTATCTTTGATAAATAAAGGTAAATTTTGACATAAAAATAACATTTTTGGAAGCAAGATCATCTTAACCAACTGTATTTTTGCAGAAAGAGAGAGGGGCATCTGTTTCCATTTTATTAAGTTTGTAGAAATTGACTTCCATAATTTTCTGTAGTTAAAGGGACACTGAACCCAAATGTTTTCTTTTGTGATTCAGATAGAGCATGCAATTTTAAGCAAATTTGTAATTTAATCCTATTATCAATTTTTCTTCGTTCTCTTTCTATCTTTATTTAAAAAGAAGGCATCCAAGCTTTTTTTTGTTTCAGTACTCTGGACAGCACTTTTTTTTTATTGGTGGATGGATTTTTCCACCAATCAGCAAGAACAACCCAGGTTGTTCACAAAAAATGGGCCGGCATCTAAACTTACATTCTTGCATTTCAAATAAAGATACCAAGAGAATGAAGAAAATTTGATAATAAGAGTAAATTAGAAAGTTGCTTATAATTGCATGCTCTGATTCTCTGGTATTCTCTGGGAGTTCCGGGGGAGGAGCTAGAGTGCAAGGCCAGGTGAGCACCTGCTCTGCATTCCCCTACGAGCCTTTGGTGGCAGATATCCGCGCCGAAAGCCCTAGACCTTGGGCGGCATGTTTAGCCTGAGTACAAACGCTACCGGAGCTCCGTTAAGTGCATAACCACCGCACTTTGCTATACACCACTAACGCTTGAATAGACAGCTTGCTTTCGTCTCCTGTTTACCTGACTATGTGAACATTGGACCTCCGACCAGATACAGTCACAGACTCGAGTAAAGGCAGATCGGTGGACAACATCTTACCTTCCCCCCTTCTTACGGATGCACTGTGAGGGGGGAATAAACAAACTACTCCTGCAAAAAATCACTCTTGACATGAGCTGAAATGAGCTTACCCTGAACTCAGTGTACATAAATACATCCTTCTGTACACACGGGGCAAAACAGCTTAGAACTGCTTCATATATACTTCAGAGGCATCTGAGGCTTTGATAAATTGATAAAGATCACGGGCACGTCTGTGTCATACACTCGCTGCTTGTTTTTACCTGACCGGACAGTAACTATTTGGGATACTCATTGGATGCCCCAGGATCCTTCCTATAGTGGGCTTCTGTTTTTCTCACTTCTTGAGCCGGGTACTGCCCCCCCCCAACGATGTTGCGAGAGGGGGAGGCTTGATGATTGTCAAACAACTGTAGAAGTTCGGTTGCGCTGTACACCTGGCTCACTTCTTTCTGTCTGCCCTACGAAGTGTCTCACCTGCTGGCTGACCCAGATCCCTCTTCCTGAAGGCTGTCACCCGTGTGTCTGACTTTGCTCCCTCTCCCCCCCTCCCACCGATGTTTTGCAAGAGGGGGCATTTGAAAGCTGTCACGCAGGTATCAAGGTAGCCCTGCTGAGCTCTTACGGAGGTGCGGGAACCGGTACTGCTTTTTTCCATTGGGGGAGGTCTCGCAAATACTTGCACTGTTTGTTTCGGCTCCTGAGGAGAAAAGTGTACACACCGCCACATAGCCATTTCTTTTCACTCTCTGCTAGAAGCGGACTGAAACTTAAGGAAAAGTACCTGCCCATATGGTGTTTAAACAGACTTTAATAAAATCAGTAGATTTGGCCTTTGGCAATGGAGAGCTGATTGCCTACAGTCCTTGCTTTTTTTTCGGGGATTTAGTGATACTCCGGCTGAGGACCTTCATTCACTACTCCTCGCCTCCAGACTGAGGTGTTATACAAAGTCTGTCATTTTCTTGGGTTAAACAGAGGCCTTACTTTGACTTTCTATATTGTATGAGAGTGAAGAAGGAAAATGTCTCTTGGTAGTTAAACTGCCTGTCTATCCTAATGAGTCCCTTGGAACACTGAATAGCCGCAAGTACTTTTTCTTTCATATAATTAGCAGTCCATGAGCTAGTGACGTATGGGATATACATTCCTACCAGGAGGGGCAAAGTTTCCCAAACCTTAAAATGCCTATAAATACACCCCTCACCACACCCACAAATCAGTTTTACAAACTTTGCCTCCTATGGAGGTGGTGAAGTAAGTTTGTTCTAGATTCTACGTTGATATGCGCTCCGCAGCAGGTTGGAGCCCGGTTTTCCTCTCAGCATGCAGTGAATGTCAGAGGGATGTGAGGAGAGTATTGCCTATTTGAATGCAATGATCTCCTTCTACGGGGTCTATTTCATAGGTTCTCTCTTATCGGTCGTAGAGATTCATCTCTTACCTCCCTTTTCAGATCGACGATATACTCTTATATATATACCATTACCTCTGCTGATTTTCGTTTCAGTACTGGTTTGGCTTTCTACAACATGTAGATGAGTGTCCTGGGGTAAGTAAGTAAGCTTATTTTCTGTGACACTCTAAGCTATGGTTAGGCACTTTTTTATAAAGTTCTAAATATATGTATTCAAACATTTATTTGCCTTGACTCAGGATGTTCAACATTCCTTATTTTCAGACAGTCAGTTTCATATTTGGGATAATGCATTTGAATCAATCATTTTTTCTTACCTTAAAAAATTTGACTTTTTCCCTGTGGGCTGTTAGGCTCGCGGGGGCTGAAAATGCTTAATTTTATTGCGTCATTCTTGGCGCAAAATTTTTTTTCTGTTTCCGGCGTCATACGTGTCGCCGGAAGTTGCGTCATTTTTTGACGTTTTTTGCGTCAAAAGTGTCGGCGTTCCGGATGTGGCGTCATTTTTGGCGCCAAAAGCATTTAGGCGCCAAATAATGTGGGCGTCTTATTTGGCGCTAAAAAATATGGGCGTCATTTGTTGTCTCCACATTATTTAAGTCTCATTATTTATTGCTTCTGGTTGCTAGAAGCTTGTTCACTGGCATTTTTTTCCCATTCCTGAAACTGTCATTTAAGGAATTTGATCAATTTTGCTTTATATGTTGTTTTTTCTATTACATATTGCAAGATGTTCCACATTGCAACTGAGTCAGAAGATACTTCAGGAAAATCGCTGCCCGGTGCTGGAGCTACCAAGCTAAGTGTATCTGCTATAAACTTTTGGTATCTGTTTCTCCAGCTGTTGTTTGTATTGCATGTCATGACAAACTTATTAATGCAGATAAAATTTCCTTTAGTACTGTTACATTACCTGTTGCTGTTCCGTCAACATCTAATTTTCAGAGTGTTCCTGATAACATAAGAGATTTTATTTTTAAATCCATTAAGAAGGCTATGTCTGTTATTTCTCCTTCTAGTATACATAAAGTCTTTTAAAACTTCTCTTTTTTCAGATGAATTTTTAAATGAACATCATCATTCTGATACTGATAATGGTTCTTCTGGTTCAGAGGTTTCTGTCTCAGAGGTTGATGCTGATAAATCTTCGTATTTGTTCAAGATGGAATTTATTCGTTCTTTACTTAAAGAAGTATTAATTGCATTAGAAATAGAGGATTCTGGTCCTCTTGATACTAAATCTAAACGTTTAAATAAGGTTTTTAAATCTCCTGTAGTTATTCCAGAAGTGTTTTCTCTCCCTGATGCTATTTCTGAAGTAATTTCCAGGGAATGGAATAATTTGGGTAATTCATTTACTCCTTCTAAAACGTTTTAAGCAATTATATCCTGTGCCATCTGACAGATTAGAGTTTTTGGGACAAAATCCCTAAGGTTAATGGGGCTGTCTCTACTCCTGCTATATTTTTAGCGGATGTTGCTGCAGCTTCAACTTTTTGGTTAGAAGCTTTAGCGCAACAAGTAACAGATCATAATTTTATAGCATTATTATTATTCTATAACATGCTAATAATTTTATTTGTGATACCATCTTTTGATATCATTAGAGTTGATGTCAGGTATATGTCTCTAGCTATTTTAGCTAGAAGAGCTTTATGGCTTAAAACTTGGAATGCTGATATGTCTTCTAAGTCTACTTTGCTATCCCTTTCTTTCCAGGGTAATAAATTATTCGGTTCTCAGTTGGATTCTATTATCTCAACTGTTACTGGAGGGAAGGGAACTTTTTTACCAAAGGATAAAAAATCTAAGGTAAATTTAGGTCTAATAATCGTTTTCGTTCCTTTCCTCACAACAAGGAACAAAAGCCTGATCCTTCATCCTCAGGAGCGGTATCAGTTTGGAAACCATTTCCAGTTTGGAATATATCCAAGCCTTATAGAAACCCAAAGCCAGCTCCTAAGTACTCATGAAGGTGCGGCCCTCATTCCAGCTCAGCTGGTATGGGGCAGATTACGTTTTCTTCAAAGAAATTTGGATCAATTCCGTTCACAATCTCTGGTTTCAGAACATTGTTTCAGAAAGGTACAGAATTGGCTTCAAGTTAAGGCCTCCTGCAAAGAGATTTTTTTCTTTCCCGTGTCCCAGTAAACCCAGCAAAGGCTCAGCATTTCTGAAATGTGTTTCAGATCTAGAGTTGGCTGGAGTAATTATGCCAGTTCCAGTTCTGGAACAGGGGCTGGGGTTTTATTCTATCTCTTCATTGTACTAAAGAAGGTCAATTCCTTCAGACCAGTTCCGGATCTATCATTATTGAATCGTTATGTAAGGATACCAACATTCAAGATGGTAACTGTAGGACTATCCTGCCTTTTGTTTAGCAAGGGCATTATATGTCTACAATAGATTTACAGGATGCATATCTGCATATTCCGATTCATCCAGATCACTTTTAGTTTCTGAGATTCTCTTTTTAGACAAGCATTACCAGTTTTGTGGCTCTACCGTTTGGCCTAGTATCAGCTCCAAGATTTTTTTCAAAGGTTCTCGGTGCCCTTCTGTCTGTAATCAGAGAACAGGGTTTTGGTATTTCCTTATTTTGGACGATATCTTGGTACTTGCTCAGTCTTCACATTTTCGCAGAATCTCATACGAATCGACTTGTGTTGTTTCTTCAAGATCATGGTTGGAGGATCAATTTACCAAAAAGTTCATTGATTCCTCAGACAAGGGTAACCTTTTTAGGTTTCCAGATAGATTCAGTGTCCAGGACTCTGTCCTTGTCAGACAAGAGAAGTTTAACATTGATATCAGCTTGTCAAAACCTTCAGTCACAATTATTCCCTTTGGTAGCCTTATGCATGGAAATTTTAGGTCTTAGGACTGCCGCATCGGATGCGATCTCCTTTGCTCGTTTTCACATGCGACCTCTTCAGCTCTGTATGCTGAACCAATGGTGCAGGGATTACACAAAGATATCTCAATTAATATCTTTAAACCGATTATACGACACTCTCTGACGTGGTGGACAGATCACCATCGTTTAGTTCAGGGGGCTTCTTTGTTCTTCCGACCTGGACTATAATCTCAACAGATGCAAGTCTTACAGGTTGGGGAGCTGTGTGGGGGTCTCTGACGGCACAAGGGGTTTGGGAATCTCAGGAGGTGAGATTACCGATCAATATTTTGGAACTCCGTGCAATTTTCAGAGCTCTTCAGTCTTGGCCTCTTCTGAAGAGAGAGTTGTTCATTTGTTTTCAGATAGACAATGTCACAACTGTGGCATACATCAATCATCAAGGAGGGACTCACAGTCCTCTGGCTATGAAAGAAGTATCTTGAATTTTGGTTTGGGCGGAATCCAGCTCCTGTCTAATCTCTGCGGTTCATATCCCAGGTATAGACAATTGGGAAGCGGATTATCTCAGTCGCCAAACGTTGCATCCGGGCGAATGGTCTCTTCACCCAGAGGTATTTCTTCAGATTGTTCAAATGTGGGAACTCCCAGAAATAGATCTGATGGCTTCTCATCTAAACAAGAAACTTCCCTGGTATCTGTCCAGATCCCGGGATCCTCGGGCGGAGGCAGTGGATGCATTATCACTTCCTTGGAAGTATCATCCTGCCTATATCTTTCCGCCTCTAGTTCTTCTTCCAAGAGTATTCTCCAAGATTCTAAAGGAATGCTCGTTTGTCCTGCTGGTAGCTCCAGCATGGCCTCACAGGTTTTGGTATGCGGATCTTGTCCGGATGGCCTCTTGCCAGCTGTGGACTCTTCCGTTAAGACCAGACTTTCTGTCGCAAGGTCCTTTCTTCCATCAGGATCTCAAATCCTTAAATTTTATGGTATGGAGTTTGAACGCTTGATTCTTGGTCAAAGAGGTTTCTCTGACTCTGTGATTAATACTATGTGACAGGCTCGTAAATCTGTATCTAGAGAGATATATTATAGAGTCTGGAAGACTTATATTTCTTAGTGTCTTTCTCATCATTTTTCTTGGCATTCTTTTTGAATACCGAGAATTTTACAGTTTCTTCAGGATGGTTTAGATAAAGGTTTGTCCGCAAGTTCCTTGAATGGACAAATCTCTGCTCTTTCTGTTCTTTTTCACAGAAAGATTGCTAATCTTCCTGATATTCATTGTTTTGTACAAGCTTTGGTTCGTATAAAACCTGTCATTAAGTCAATTTCTCCTCCTTGGAGTTTGAATTTGGTTCTGGGGGCTCTTCAAGCTCCTCCTTTTGAACCCATGTATTCTTTGGTCATTAAATTACTTTCTTGGAAAGTTTTGTTTCTTTTGGCCATCTCTTCTGCCAGAAGAGTCTCTGAATTATCTGCTCTTTCTTGTGAGTCTCCTTTTCTGATTTTTCATCAGGATAAGGAGGTGCTGCAAACTTCTTTTGAATTTTTTACCTAAGGTTGTGAATTCTAACAACATTAGTAGAGAAATTGTGGTTCCTTCATTATGTCCTAATCCTATGAATTCTAAGGAGAAATCATTGCATTCTTTGGATGCTGTTAGAGCTTTGTATTATTATGTTGAAGCTACTAAGTGTTTCCGAAAGACTTCTAGTCTATTTGTCATCTTTTCCGGTTCTAGAAAAGGCCAGAAAGCTTCTGCCATTTCTTTGGCATCTTGGTTGAAATCTTTTTTTCATCATGCGTATGTCGAGTCGGGTAAAACTCCGCCTCGAAGGATTACAGCTCATTCTACTAGGTCAGTTTCTACTTCCTGGGCGTTTAGGAATGAAGCTTCGGTTGATCAGATTTGCAAAGCAGCAACTTGGTCCTCTTTGCATACTTTTACTAAATTCTACCATTTTGATGTGTTTTCTTCTTCTGAAGCAGTTTTTGGTAGAAAAGTACTTCAGGCAGTGGTTTCAGTTTGAATCTTCTGCTTATGTTTTCATTAAACTTTATTTTGGGTGTGGATTATTTTCAGCAGGAATTGGCTGTCTTTATTTTATCCCTCCCTCTCTAGTGACTCTTGCGTGGAAAGATCCACATCTTGGGTAGTCATTATCCCATACGTCACTAGCTCATGGACTCTTGCTAATTACATGAAAGAAAACATAATTTATGTAAGAACTTACCTGATAAATTCATTTCTTTCATATTAGCAAGAGTCCATGAGGCCCACCCTTTTTTTGTGGTGGTTATGATTTTTTTGTATAAAGCACAATTATTCCAATTCCTTATTTTTTATGCTTTCGCACTTTTTTCTTATCACCCCACTTCTTGGCTATTCATTAAACTGATTTGTGGGTGTGGTGAGGGGTGTATTTATAGGCATTTTAAGGTTTGGGAAACTTTGCCCCTCCTGGTAGGAATGTATATCCCATACGTCACTAGCTCATGGACTCTTGCTAATATGAAAGAAATGAATTTATCAGGTAAGTTCTTACATAAATTATGTTTTTCAAATGTTACTCTTGGGACTGTTTTTTACTAAGTGACAATTTGTTGTTCAAGATTGTTTCTTTTTCGCTGTGTTACTTTTGTTATCTTGTTAAAGGAGGGGGAAGGGAAGGGGAAGGAAAGAATAGGGGAAAGAAAGGGGGAAAATAGAACAAATTCTCTTTTCAAATACATCAGGTTTATTTTGATAGAACATACAATAAGAGTAAAGCTTAAATTTCGTTAACACTCTTAAAGAGGAAAAGAAAAAAAAACAAGCTCTTTCAGAAAATTTGATGCATGGTTTAAAAATGTTTGCAAAACTTTACACTCAATGTCTAATAAACCTGGGTGGGAAAAAATTAAATTACCTGATAGTATGTATCATAACTGAAACCCCCTGATTGTTCTATTACATTGCTGAAAATTCCTCTCCTAGGAACTCCTTTAAGCTGAAAATCCATAGCTCAAAAAGTGTTTGTTGTCCTCTTTTTCTCTAATTAATCTTATTGTTTCTATAAGTATAATCAAATCACAAATCTGATTAGTCTGTTGAATAGGCTTTATCTTTGAAAAAGTACAGCTTCAAGATTTAACAGCAACCTAGTCTTTTTCTTTTTCATTTCTTTTTTTCTTTGATTTCTTGTTTTTCTTTCTTGCTATCTCCCTCCTCTGATCCCTAGCTGACTGCCACAGCTGATTTAAATTTTCTATATACACAACTTACACTTTTTTTTTTTTTCACTTCACTTTTTGTCTTTTTCCCTTGTCTCGTCCGTAATAAGAACACTATCTAGTTAAAACCTAACTTCACAAGATCCCGAACACTATCCCTTCACTCCCACTTTTTACTCAAAGCACTGATCACTCTTCACCTTTTTTTTTTTTTTTTTTTTAATATATATATATCTCCACATGGACAAATTTTTATCCACACAAGCAAAAACTTCACCTGCAGCCATGGCAGCCCGTCAAAGGGAAAGGAGGAACAAAAACATTACTTAAACTGCAGCAGACATACATAGTGCTACTGCTAGCCTACCACACACGATCGAAACTTTAGACATTCAAGCTTTAGTATCCAACATAACGGATGCTCTGACTCCAAAATTTGACTCCCTCAAATTAGAAATTAAACAGGATATCACGTTATTATCAAATGAATTTAAACAGTTCTCTGCTAGACTGTCAGAGGTAGAACAGAGAACCTCTGATTTAGAAGACCTGACACTGACTCAGAATTCTAAATTGGAAGTTATGAACACCACTCTATTAAAAGTTCAGGGCAAACTAGAGGACTTAGAAAACCGCACTAGGAGGAACAACTTTAGAGTTATTGGAGTCCGAGAAGACAAACAATATGATGATTTGTACAAATTGCTAACTGTTACCATTCCTCAACTGTTAAAAATTCCACACTCCCAATCACAAATTACACTAGAAAGAGTGCATCGGATAGGTCCACATATCATTGACAGAGCATACAAGAACTAAACCCAGGCCCATTAAAGCGAAAGCTTTACATTTTCAGGACAAAATTACACTTTTACACTACTATCGCAAACATCAGCCTATATATCTAGGAGAGGCAAAAATTATGATTTTCCAAGACTTTTCTGCAGAAACAGCTGCTAGAAGAAGAGAGTTAGCCCCAATATGTACAAGATTAATAAACCAAAACATTAGGGCTACGATAACCTACCCAGCTAGACTTAAGATTTCAACAAATGATCAAACATATTTCTTTGACTCAGCCAAAGATGCTGAGAAATTTTGTACTGAGACCCTCTCATCAGAAAATTTAGGGGTCTGATAGCATATTTTAGGATGCTTTGAATAACTATCATTTAATAATTTAATATGTGCAATAGAGGCTCTTTTCTCCCCCTTACTCTCTCTAACTTATCCTCCTTATTATAAAAAATGTTACCTGGCTTTAAATTAACCTCTTTGAATATAGGGGGCATCACATCACCTATTAAACGTAAAACAATCATTTCACACTTAAGAAAAATAAACACTGACATTGCCTTTTTGCAGGAAACTCATTTAAAAATGGAAGAAGCCCTTAAACTCAAAACCTCTTGGGTTAATGAAGTATTGGCCTCCCCGAGTATTCAAAGGAAAGGAGGAGTAGCAATTCTACTAGGGAAAAGGCTAAAATATCAAGTCCTTCATACACTCGCGGACTCAGAGGGGAGATTCCTATTGGTAAAAATCAAAATAGCTAACACAATATACACACTCTGTAATATTTATGCCCCCAATATATTTAACTTTTTTTTTTGGGATACTCTCCAAGCCAAATTAATTACCTACATAGAAGGTTACCTAATCCTTGGAGGGGACCTAAATATGGCGCCCCAATACCCTCTAGATAGATTAAGGTATAAGAACTCTTCTTTTAGAACCAAAAGAGACAATTTAGAGACAAAAATGTTTCTCAAAATGTATCAGATTCTTGGAGTTAGAGACATTTGGAGAATGCAGAATCCGGACTCCAGGGAATTTTCCTGTATCTCTAAGGCGCACAAGTCCCTATCAAGAATCGACTTATTTCTTCTAGATAAAAGGCTGTGTGCGTCAAGATTGACTACTGGAATCCTTCCTATTTGCATCTCAGATCATGCCCCGGTTTTTCTAGAATCTCTCTCCAATAACTCTACTCCAAAATATTCCAGGTTTTATTTTCCAACATACTTGGCATCTGATCTTAAGTTCAAAAACTGGCTTAATTCTAAATTTCAAGAATATACCTCTTTTAATCAGGATTATGTTAATCGTCCGATCATTTTCTGGGAGGCGGCAAAGACGGTACTAAGGGGGGAGATCTTAGCCTATGCCATAAATAGGACAAAGAAATTTAAGCAGAGGGAAAAAGAAATTTTAAAGTCTATCTCTAATTCATACAACTCTTATCTTTTAGAAAAAAACGTCGGGAAATTGGCTAAGATATACTCAAGCATTAAAGGAGAGGGATGCTTTTCTGCTATACAAGACTACTCAGAAAGACTTAAAATTTCAAGCTAAACTATATAGACATGGAAGCAAAACAGGAAAACTCCTTGCAAGATTAGTAAAAACCGGTAAAACTTCTTCATTGATTGAATCTTTACAGGTAGAAGGGAAAACTATAACATCTTCAAAAGAAATTATACAGGCTTTTACAAAATATTATCAGGATCTCTATTCTCTGAAAAATTCAAATCTTTCTGAGCAAGAATCATTTTGGGAAAAAATTGTTTTTCATACTCTACTTCCAGATCTAACTGAATCTCTTAATAGTCCCATATCTGAAATTGAGATTTCTAGAGCAATTCAAGAACTTTCCTTAAATAAAGCCTCGGGCCCTGATGGCCTTCCTAACGAATTCTACAAGATATTATCAACTGCAATTTCACCATACCTTTCCTCGGTTTATAATGACATATATATAAAGGGTAATACCCCCCCAGTTAGTTTCGCAGCATCATACACCACCTTAATTCTTAAACCAAGAAAAGAGCCTGACAAAAAGAATCTTATAAGCCCATAGCATTGCTCAATGTGGACTACAAAATAATGGCTTCAATTTTAGCCTCAAGGCTCCAACTACTTCTTCCCAAAATTATTCATAATGATCAAGCAGGATTTTTACTTAACCGAAATTCTTCAGCTAAGATAAGGGAACTCTTTTTAACCATAGACTATTTTAAATCCAGAGAGGGGGAAGAAGGGGGGGAAAGGGGGGACACTCTGGATGCTGCAATTATTTCGATTGATGCTGAAAAAGCCTTTGACTCAGTTCATTTTGACCATCTTCTTCATTCTCTTCAGCAATTCGGCCTTACTGGTAATTTTCTCAACTTTGTCAACAATCTCTACAAATCATCTTCTACTAGGATGATAGTTAATGGTACATTTTCTCCTGATATCTATCTCAAAAGAGGAACACGTCAGGGATGCCCCCTTTCCCCCCTTCTCTTTGACATTTCCATTGAACCCTTGGCCATATATGTTAGTGTCAGGTTGTCATCCTCTCTATGTATACAACATAACAAACTTGTCTCACTTTAGGACCCAGCAGCTTACTCTCAACAGCTTTATAAGGCTCACCTGCCTTATTCTCATTGCTTAGTGCTGGAGACAGATAGTATCCTTACAGCCATCCTCTACCTGAAGAGCTATTTTACAACCTCCCTCTTGATACAGCTTATTTTGTGAACGCTGTTCACAAAGCACCTACTGCTTCATCCTCACAACCTCCACGCCTCACTCTGAGCTGCAGCATTCTCCTTCTTACAACGGCCGCAACTTACACTTAAGTTTATACCGGTAAGAACATCTGCTACATGTATACATTCCTTGTGGAAAGTGTTAAGCTGCCATATATGAACTTAAAAGTGCTTGGATAAAAGTATATGCATATATTACAAGGACTGTTATTCAGAATCTCTGCAAACAATCTCTCTAAATTTAAAATCCATTTTGTGCACTCTACAAAAAGCTTGGCGCTTCATTATAGTTAGATGGAATCTTTTCTTCTCTCGCTTCAACTTTCTTATCACTTACCGACCTTCTGGAAAAAAACAGAAAGCTGATGCTCTTTCCAGAATTGCATCTGAGACTTCAGTATCCACAACGGAACAATCTATTATCCCAAAGGATAAATTCCTTCTATTTACTTTTGAATCTTTACCGACAATCCTGAAAGAACAAAACAAAGATCACAATAAACCATTACATATGATACAACTCCATCCAGACGGTTGTTATTACCATGGTTCAAAACTATACATTCCACCATCACTCAGACCCTCGCTACTTCGCTCTGTCCATGAATCATCTCTAGCGGGTCATCCTGGGGTTACCAAAACCCATGAATTAGTCACAAGACACTACTGGTGGCCTCATTTGTATAAAGATATCAAAGAACACGTTCTTTCTTGTCCTGTCTGCACTATCTCTAAAAGAGATAAACATCCACCTTATGGCTTGCTCATGCCTTTACCTACCCCTACAAGACCATGGTCTGAAATCGCATTTGATTTCATCGTCGATTTACCGGTGTCATCCAGAAACACTACTATCCTCGTTGTAGTGGATTTATTTACCAAAATGTGCCATTTTATACCCTTTACCAAACTACCAACTGCAATGGAGACCATACATTTATTGCTTAATCATGTATTCAAGCATCATGGGCTTCCCACTACCATTCTCAGTGACCGTGGTACACAATTTTCCAGCAGATTATGGCAAGAATTTTGCAAAACATTCTCTTTACAAAGAAAACTCACTACAGCCTACCATCCTCAGGGAAACGGTCAAACCGAAAGGTGCAACCAGTGGTTGGAACAATTCGTCAGGTCCTTCTGTTCTTCCCAGCAACATCACTGGTCTGACTTTATATCCTATGCTGAATTCTGTTACAATAATACGCATCATTCCGCAATTAATCAAACACCCTTCTTTGCTAACTATGGATTTCATCCTCGGTTCCACCTACTGCCAACATCCGATACCTTATCGCGCAGTATTTCCCAATTATCTGAAGATATCTCTTCGAACTTCAAGAATATTGAATTAGCTATAGTTAAAGTCAAGGATCAGTACAAAAGGTATTATGATCGCCGAAGATTGCCTGCTCCTCACTACTCACCAGGTGATTTGGTCTGGCTTTCCACCAGGAATATGAAATTGAATACACCCTCGAAGAAACTCTCTCCTCTGTTTGTTGGTCCATACCCTGTTGAGAGGGTTATTAAACTCAATGCTGTTCGTTTGACCTTACCGAATTCCCTTAAAATCCATCCGACATTTCATGTTTCCCTGCTGAAACCCTATAAGGAGCTCCGAGCCTCGACTACTGTAACTCCTCATCCTACTGTTGCTATAGATCCTAACCTGGAATATGAGGTTTCCTCTATCTTGGACTCTCGTCGAAGGAATGGTCGGTTGGAATATCTTATAAACTGGAAAGGTTACTCTTCTGATGAAGACTCCTGGGAACCGGCCTCTAACATTTCTGCTCCTCGACTTGTATCCCGGTTTCACCAACGCAATCCGGATAGCCCTCGACCCTGAGCACCGGGAGTTGCTCCTTGAGAGGTGGGTCCTTTCAGGTTGCCATCCTCTCTATGTATACAACATAACAAACTTGTCTCACTTTAGGACCCAGCAGCTTACTCTCAACAGCTTTATAAGGCTCACCTGCCTTATTCTCATTGCTTAGTATTGGAGACAGATAGTATCCTTACAGCCATCCTCTACCTGAAGAGCTATTTTACAAACTCCCTCTTGATCCAGCTTATTTTGTGAACGCTGTTCACAAAGCACCTACTGCTTCATCCTCACAACCTCCACGCCTCACTCTGAGCTGCAGCATTCTCCTTCTTACAACGGCCGCAACTTACACTTAAGTTTATACCGGTAAGAACATCTGCTACATGTATACATTCCTTGTGGAAAGTGTTAAGCTGCCATATATGAACTTAAAAGCGCTTGGATAAAAGTATATGCATATATTACAAGGACTGTTATTCAGAATCTATGCAAACAATCTCTCTAAATTTAAAATCCATTTTGTGCACACTACAAAAAGCACTCTTGGCGCTTCATTATAGTTAAGCTGACAGCTTGTAATATTTCCTAGATATAAAGGGCTGTTATAACTACTCTATTTCAGACTGCAGTTTTCAGTAATACTGATATTTGGTTTTGTATTTCACATTTGAACTGTTTGCTAGTTTTCCTGCCACACCTATTCAGTGTATCAATATACACATGTGGTGGCTATAGGAACTACTAACAAACGCCTTCAATATATTATATCCTGCTGTATGGTTTTATGGACTCAACTATGCTGCCAGATTTCTCTATGCTGCGTCCATTAACCACTTCAGCAACATACACAAATTAATCTAGCTAAATCCCAGCAGTTGTGGTTCACTTGTCTAACATGGCCCAAACATTCTAAATTCTTTTAGATATATTAAGGTTGAGCCTGACAGTTAGACAATATCTTAACGGTGTTAAGATTGGTAAGAAAGAGATGAAAATCGCACTTTACGCTGACGACATTCTAATATATATCTCTAATACCCTTATTAATATTCCGAAACTAGTCTCACTTATCAAACAATTTGGCTCTTTTTCAGGCTATAAAGTAAACACTTCAAACTCCGAACTCCTCTGGATTAGGCAACCAAAGGACCCCCCCATGGATATGCCATTCAAAATAGTGGCTGATTCCTTTACATATCTGGGCATCACAATATCCTCTAACCCGGACGCGTGGTATAATCTTAATATCCCTCCAGTGCTGAACAAAATCAAGAAGGATCTGAAAAATTGGCAAAGTATTCCCCTTTCTCTTTCTGGTTGAATTGCTCTTTATAAAATGGTATGCCTCCCGAAATTACTATATGTGTTACAAAATACCCCTATGATTCTTAAGGGAAAAGATGTTCTCCTACACAATATTGCTTTGAGGAAATGTATTTGTCAAAACAATAAACCTAGAATTTCCCTATCTAAACTCTCTCTCCCTAGAAAATATGCAGGCTTAGCTTTGCCTGACATTAAGATATACAACTATGCTTTCTTGGTTCGTTTGATCATGGACTGGATATTCGAGAAGGACTATGTCACTAATAATGAGCTTGAAAAAAATATAATAAACCCTTATGTCCCCTCTGCAATTATTCATTGCACCGCCACCTCTCTTCCTAGAGAGATAAAAAAAATGAGGACCATGTTCACTCCACTTCAGGCTTGGTGGAGAGTCTGTAAACTTCTTAATATAAAGCATAATGTATCTAAGTTTATCCCTCTAACCGGTAACCCTCTTTTTCAAGCAGGAATTCAAACATCTCTATTTCAAAAATGGAAAGCTTTAGGATTAAATAAAATTTTTCAATTATTAGATTTTGATATAAAATGTATAAAGACTTTTGGTTCTTTAAGAGAGGAGTTCAACCTTTCTCATAAAGAGTTTTTCGCATACCTACAAGCAAGGCATTTTGCTCTGAGCCTTGTTAATGAATTCGGCTGGAATTGGACAATGGGACCCATAGAAAAATGGCTATTATTAGTTAAAAATGGCCTTATGTCAATTTCCCCTAGTTATCTAGAATTAAGCTCCTTAAAAGGAGATCTTAATTTGGAAAACATATCTACCAAATGGGGGGCAATCTTGCAGCAAAACCCAGATGACAGTAACATAATTGAATTCTCAATTGCTGAGGTTTCCCAAACCACTCTTTCATCTTCCTGGAGAGAATCTCATTTAAAACCTTTACTTATGACCTTCTTTACCCCTGAGAAAGGCTCTAGATGCAGGAATTTAGATTTCAATTGCTGTCCTAGATGTTCGTTTCCTGCGGCTAATCTCATACATATGATCTGGGAATGTCCGAATATCCAACAGTGTTGGATGAAAATACAATTTTGGCTTGGGACAATGGGAATCTCCCCTCTGACTTTGCTACCATTAGACATCGTATTTCTTCGAAAAGGATCCGGAAGGTCAATCTGCAAATACTAAAATCATCAACCTAGTCATATTAGCTGTACGATATTTGATTCTTAAAAAATGGAAATGTAGGGCAACCCCCAGTATCCAAGAGGTTAAAAACTGTCTTTATCCAGATCTGGAACAGATTGACACCAATTTAAGTGATGAAAATTATGTTATTTTATTCTTTAGAAAGTGGTCAGTCTTTATCCAGAATCTATCACCATCTGAAATTGAATATCTAATATATCCATTTAGAAACACAGAACTGGTATTACTTGGCTTATGACAATAACTGATTGTAGATACTTGGTTTTCTTTAACCCCTCCCCTTCTTTTCCTTCCCCCTTTTTTTTTTCGTTTTTTTCTTTCTTTTTCTTCTTTTATTATTATTTGGGGGAAAACTTAGAGAACAAGTGAAAAGAGAAAAAAAAAATCCAACAACAGGTGTACATAGAATCTAGATAATAGATTGCATAGGTGCGAAATTGGAAAACTTTTCTATCTTTTTTTCTCTCATAGCTTCGGCTGCTTCTTTTTTTTTTTTTTTTCTTTTTTTTGGTTTTTCCTTTTACAAGAGATGGTTTTGAGAAATTTTGAACGTTTAATTTAGCAAAAAAGGAATGTACAATAGGAATTATTATAGTAATTCAGCATGTGATGTTTGTTACTTTGGATATTGTGTTCCTCATGTTTATATGAAATTGCACCATGTATAATTGTCTTGAGACACTTTTGTTGGATATAAATAAAAATATATTAAAAAAAAATTGCATGCTCTATCTGAATCATGAAAGAAAAAATGTGGGTTCAGTGTCCCTTTAAGTTTGTACCATTGTGATGGATATTTACTCAGGGTGATACCAAGGTATATAATCTGCTTTTCTAGTTCTTTAAAGGGTACCACATTCAAGCTCTTCTCATTTTTATTGAGCCAAAGAATCTCTGATTTTGATATATTGATCTTGTACCCTGAGAAGGAGCTATATCTGTGAATTATTTGCAATAGGGTTGAGATATTTTTCCTAGAGTTTCCAATAAACAATAGTAAATCGTCAGCATATAAAGACAACACTATTCTAGATTTCCCTACTGAGATTCCTTCTAGTTCCTTTCTAAGACTAATTTCCAGTGGTTCTATAGATAAATTAAATAGCAGAGGGGATAGGGGGCAGCCTTGTCTGGTACTTTTATCTAGTGCCTTTTTTGGTATGATAAGGCTGTTTACCAAAATTGTAGAAGAGGGATTGTTGTATATAAGTTTAATGAATTCACTGAAATGACCTACAAGTCCAAATTTTGCCAAAGTTGTAATTAAGTGATCCCACATAATTGAATTAAATGCCTTCTCGGCGTCTATCGTAATTAAGGCTGCTTCCTCTCTATCTCTACCCTTTTGCCTAAACGACTTTATCCATATCTGTTCTATTACCATTAAAACTCTGCATACATTTTTTGTAGGGTTGCAGCCATCCATAAAACCTGATTGATCTAGATGTATCAGTGCCCCCAAGATTTTTTTTAACCTATTTGCCACGATTGTTTATAGTCATTATTTAACAGCGAGATAGGTCTGTATGAATCGACTGACTCCGGATCTTTGACTTTTTTTAGAATAAGATTAATCATGGAAGATGTAAAGTATGGGGAGGTCATATCATTTTGTATAAAGTATTTATTGAAAAGACCTTGCAGAGTACAAAGTATCTGATCTTTTAAGATCTGATAAAACTCAATGGGGACTTGGTCTGGGCTCGGCGCCTTATTTGCCACAGCTGATTTAATCGCTTTTACAATTTCTTCCTTGGTAATGGTTGCTTTCAGATGATCTAGCTCTTCTCTATCTAATCTGGGTACCCCTATACTCTCCTAAAAGATCTGTTTATTTAAATTATCAATGCTTTCTGCAGTATATAGTTTTTGAAAATGGTCAATCTGAGATGTGGTAGTGAATCTCTTTTTTTTATCTTTAATTGCGTCTATATAATTCTTCTTCTTACGTAAATTGGCCAAGAATGAGAGCAATTTTAATGTTTTCCCATTAAAATTAAGAAATGTAGCGCTTTTTTAATATACTTTTGGCAGTATTTCTGGTTTAAATAACTCTCTCTTTCAGACTTAGCCTCCCAATATTTTTCCCTTAATCTTTTTTGTGGGTTATCCAAATATATTCCATAACTATTCATCAGTGCATTTGAAAGTTGTATTTCCCTAGTTCTAGACATCTTCTGCTTGATAAGCCAAGCCTTCATTTCTCCACGGAAGAATGCCTTCATGGGCTTCCTGAAACTTATTACAAAAAACAAATTTCTTCCATTTTTCTCTTATCCAGTATTGGAATTTTATATTATGTACTAAATGTTGGGGGGGGGGGGGGTTTGCAATGGCCTGTGGATTATGAGAGATTCTTAATGTGATAATTGCATGATCTGATAAGTACATATGTCTGTCTCCAGATCCAGTCCAAGCATACTCTCCCCTATCAAAAATAAATCTAATCTAGAAAAGGTCTTGTGAGATTTGGACTCACATGTACTGTATATAGCTTTTTATCTGGGTTATGCGACCGCCATATGTCTTCTAATATTAATCTCTTGCACAGATCAGCCAAACAATGAGCTTCTCTGTTATATTGTCTTGTACGCTTGACTTTCATCCTGTCTAAGATTGGATGCATGGTCATATTGAAATCCCCTGCAATAATGAGATTAGAGTCAGTAAATGGTAAAAGTTTTGTATACATTACTTCCCAAAATTTACTATCAAAATAGTTGGGGGCGTATATATTATATAGAGTGTAATTTTTCTTATCAATCTCTATTTGAATTATTAAAAACCTTTCATCTTTATCTAATTCATGCTCAATGATTTTAAAATCTAATTTTATATTAAACAAGCAAGCTACTCCCCTTTTCCTGCTGCTACATGGGGTCGCTATCACTTCCCCTACCCATTTAATTTTTAGCTTATTTAATTCTTGGCAATTAAAATGGGTCTCCTGTATAAATGCTATATCTGGTTGAAAGTTTTGCAAATAATTGATCACCCTTTTTCTTTTGATGTGGGGAAGTAAAACCTCCCACATTCCATGAAACCAGGTTTAGAGTTCTTCTGAGCATCTAATCAACCAACTGACCAGTACGTGCGAAAAAAACACACAAAAATCAACAAAAAACAAAGGAGTAGGAGAAACCAGAAAAGGGGGGAGGGGAAGAAAAAAAAAGAGGGATAACGGTCTTGCTTTGTCATTTGTTGGGTTCATTATAACCCACAATTTAAAAAATATAACAGGTAATATTATCTGCGGCCATCAATACCAAATGATAAAAAAGGGAGAAAAAGAACACAAAAAAAGAAACCACAAGCATTTCTGTCATTATCTAAGTTCAACTTAACCAGTGTTTTAAAACGTATATCACGTAATACCATCAGGGGCAAAAAACACCAAAAATAAAAATAGCAAAATAGCCCACAGATATTCCGTGGAGTAAAAAACATTGAGCCCACGTTCTCTTTAATAAAAAAAGAGAAGAAGAAAAAAACAGCCAACTTTCTGATCTTTCAGATCCTTTAAGTATTAGCTTAGACTATCTATAAATTGTTTTGCTTTCTGCGTTGTATCCAACAAGATAACTTCAGAGTTATGATATATTCTCAGTCTAGCTGGATATAGCATTGTCGCCAGTATGTCCCTCTGAATTAGTTATGTGCAATATGGTGCCATCTCTTGCCTTTTATTTGAGGTGTCTATGCAGAAATCCTGAAAAAATTATATGGTGTTCTCACCTATTTTTAAAGGAAGTTTCTTCCTATAATGTCTAACGCCTAGATTACGAGTCTTGCGTTAGGGTTAAAAAGCAGCGTTAAGGGGTCCTAACGCTGCTTTTTAACGCCCACTGGTATTACGAGTCTGGCCGGTACAGGTTACCGCTCACTTTTTTTCCGCGATTTTAGCATACTGCAAATCCCCTTACGTCAATTGCGTATCCTATCTTTTTAATGGGATTTGCCTAACGCCGGTATTACGATCGCTGGAAAAAGTGAGCGGTAGACCCTCTCCTGACAAGACTCCTACCGCATTTAAAAGTCAGTAGTTAAGAGTTTTATGGGCTAACGCCGGAACATAAAGCTCTTAACTAAAGTGCTAAAAAGTACACTAACACCCATAAACTACCTATTAACCCCTAAACTGAGGCCCCCCATATCGCAAACACTATAATAAAGTTATTTAACCCCTAATCTGCCGACCGGACATCGCCGCCACTTTAATAAATGTATTAACCCCTAAACCGCCACACTCCCGCCTCGCAAACACTAGTTAAATATTATTAACCCCTAATCTGCCGTCCCTAACATCGCCCCACCTACCTACATTTATTAACCCCTAATCTGCCGCCCCCAACGTTGCCGCCACTATACTAAATTTATTAACCCCTAAACCTAAGTCTAACCCTAACCGCCTTACTTAAATATAATTTAAATAAAACAAAATAAACTAACTACAATTAAATAAATTAATCCCATTTAAAACTAAATACTTACCTATAAAATACACCATAAGATAGCTACAATATAACTAATAATTACATTATAGCCATCTTAGGGTTTATTTTTATTTTACAGGCAACTTTGTATTTATTTTAACTAGGTACAATAGTTATTAAATAGGTATTAACTATTTAATAACTACCTAGTTAAAATAAAGACACATTTACCTGTAAAATAAATTCTAACCTAAGTTACAATTACACCTAACACTACACTATAATTAAATTAATTCCCTAAACTACCTACAATTAAATTAAATAAACTAAAGTATGAAAAACAACAAACACTAAATTACAGAAAATAAAAAAAGAATTACAATTTTTTAAAACTAATTACACCTATTCTAATCCCCCTAATAAAATAAAAAAGCCCCCCAAAATAATAAAATTCCCTACCCTTCACTAAATTACAAATAGCCCTTAAAAGGGCCTTTGTGGGGCATTGCCCCAAAGTAATCAGCTCTTTTACCTGTAAAAAAAAAATACAATACCCCCCAACATTAAAACCCACCACCCACACACCCAACCCTACTCAAAAACCCACCCAATCCCCCCTTAATAAAACCTAACACTAACCCCTTGAAGATCACTTTACCTTGAGATGTCTTCACCCAGCCGTGCACAGAAGTGGACCTCCAGAGGGGCAGAAGTCTTCATCCGATCCAGCAAGAAGAGGACAACCAGACCGGCAGAAGTCTTCATCCAGGCAACATCTTCTATCTTCTTCCATCCGGAGCGGAGCGGGTCCATCTTGAAGAGATCCGACGCGGAGCATCCTCTTCCATCCGACGGCGACTGAAGAATGAAGGTTCCTTTAAGTGACATCATCTAAGATGGTGTCCCTTAAATTCCGATTGGCTGATAGAATCCTATCAGCCAATCGGAATTAAGGTAGGAAAAATCCTATTGGCTGATGCAATCAGCCAATAGGATTGAAGTTCAATCCTATTGGCTGATCCAATCAGCCAATAGGATTGAGCTTGCATTCTATTGGCTGTTCCAATCAGCCAATAGAATGCAAGCTCAATTCTATTGGCTGATTGCATCAGCCAATAGGATTTTTTCCTACCTTAATTACGATTGGCTGATAGGATTCTATCAGCCAATCGGAATTGAAGGGACGCCATCTTGGATGACGTCACTTAAAGGAACCTTCATTCTTCAGTCGCCGTCGGATTATTAAGGGGATTAGATTAGGTGTAATTAGTTTAAAAAAAATGTAATTCTTTTTTTATTTTCTGTAATTTAGTGTTTGTTGTTTTTAGTACTTTAGTTTATTTAATTTAATTGTATTTAATTGTAGGTAGTTTAGGGAATTAATTTAATTATAGTGTAGTGTTAGGTGTAATTGTAACTTGGGTTAGAATTTATTTTACAGGTAAATGTGTCTTTATTTTAACTAGGTAGTTATTAAATAGTTAATAACTATTTAATAACTATTGTACCTAGTTAAAATAAATACAAAGTTGCCTGTAAAATAAAAATAAACCCTAAGCTAGCTACAGTGTAACTATTAGTTATATTGTAGCTAGCTTAGGGTTCATTTTATAGGTAAGTATTTAGTTTTAAATAGGAATTATTTAGTTAATTGTAGTTATTTTATTTTGATTATTTAAAATTATATTTAAATTGGGGGGTTAGGGTTAGGGTTAGACTTAGGTTTAGGGGTTAATAACTTTATTATAGTGGCAGCGACGTTGACGGCGGCAGATTAGGGGTTAATAAATTTAATATAGTTGCGGCGACGTTGGGGGGGCAGATTAGGGGTTAATAATATAATGCAGGTGGCGATGTTTGGGGCAGTAGATTAGGGGTTCATTAGTATAATGTAGGTGGCGGCGGTGTCCGGAGCGGCAGAATAGGGGTTAATAATATAATGCAGGTGGCGACGATGTCGGGGGCAGCAGATTAGGGGTTAATAAGTGTAAGATTAGGGGTGTTTAGACTCAGGGTTCATGTTAGGGTGTTAGGTGTAGACATAACTTGTATTTCCCCATAGGAAACAATGGGGCTGCGTTAGGAGCTGAACGCTGCTTTTTTGCAGGTGTTAGGTTTTTATACAGCCAGCTCAGCCCCATTGTTTCCTATGGGGAAATCGTGCACGAGCACGTTCAGCCAGCTTACCACTGACTTAAGCAACGCTGGTATTGAGGTGAGATGTGGAGCTAAATTTTGCTCAACGCTCACTTTTCTGAGGCTAACGCCGGCTTGCAGAAAACTCGTAATACCAGCGTTGTCTTAAGTGAGCGGTGAGAAAAAAAGGAGCACACCATTACCGACAAAAACTCTTAATCTAGCCGTAAGTAAGTTAACTTTATCCTGGAAGTTTAAATATTTTATTATGACACTTCTTTTCCTACTGTTTACCTGGCCCTGTTCCCTGACCAATTCTGTGTGCTCTCTCGACTGTAATGCTCCCTTGTATGCCTAGGATCTCCGGTAGTATGATAGCTGCAAAATGTAATAGGTCCTGGTATTTCTATATACAGTGGGGCAAAAAAGTATTTAGTCAGCCACCAATTGTGCAAGTTCTTCCACTTAAGAAGATGAGAGAGGCCTGTAACTTTCATCATAGGTATACCTCAACTATGAGAGGCAAAATTGTGGAAACAAATCCAGACAATCACATTGTCTGATTTGGAAAGAATTTATTTGCAAATTATGGTGGAAAATAAGTATTTGGTCAATATCAAAAGTTCATCTCAATACTTTGTTATATATCCTTTGTTGGCAATGACAGAGGTCAAACGTTTTCTGTAAGTCTTCACAAGGTTGTCACACACTGTTGCTGGTATGTTGGCCCATTCCTGCATGCAGATCTCCTCTAGAGCAGTGATGTTTTGGGGCTGTCGCTGGGCAACACAGACTTTCAACTCCCTCCAAAGGTTTTCTATGGGGTTGAGATCTGGAGACTGGCTAGGCCACTCCAGGACCTTGAAATGCTTCTTACAAAGCCACTCCTTTGTTGCCCGGGCGGAGTGTTTGGGATCATTGTCATGCTGAAAGACCCAGCCACGTTTCATCTTCAATGCCCTTGCTGATGGAAGGAGGTTTGCACTCAAAATCTCACGATACATGGCCCCATTCATTCTTTCATGTACACGGATCAGTCGTCCTGTTCCCTTTGCAGAGAAACAGCCCCAAAGCATGATGTTGCCACCCCTATGCTTGACAGTAGGTATGGTGTTCTTTGGTTTCAACTCAGCATTCTCTCTCCTCCAAACACAACGAGTTGTGTTTCTACCAAACAGTTCTACTTTGGTTTCATCTGACCATATGACATTCTCCCAATCCGCTTCTGGATCATCCAAATGCTCTCTAGCATACTTCAGAAGGGCCCGGACATATACTGGCTTAAGCAGGGGGACACGTCTGGCACTGCAGGATCTGAGTTCCTGGCGGTGTAGTGTGTTACTGATGGTAGCCTTTGTTACATTGGTCCCAGCTCTCTACAGGTCATTCACTAGGTCCCCCCGTGTGGTTCTGGGATGTTTGCTCAACGTTCTTGTAATCATTTTGACCCCATGGTGTGAGATCTTGCGTGGATTCCCAGATCAAGGGAGATTATCAGTGGTCTTGCATGTCTTCCATTTTCTAATTATTGCTCCCACAGTTGATTTATTTACACCAAGCTTCTTGCCTATAGCAGATTCAGTCTTCCCAGCCTGGTGCAGGTCTACAATTTTGTTTCTGGTGTCGTTCGACAACTCTTTGGTCTTCCCCATAGTGGAGTTTGGAGTGTGACTGTTTGAGGTTGTGGACAGGTGTCTTTTATTCTGATAACAAGTTCAAACAGGTGCCATTAATACAGATAATGAGTGGAGGACAGAGGAGCCTCTTAAAGAAGAAGATACAGGTCTATGAGAGCCAGAAATCTTGCTTGTTTGTAGGTGACCAAATACTTATTTTCCACCATAATATGCAAATAAATTCTTTCCAAATCAGAGAATGTGATTGTCTGGATTTGTTTCCACACTTTGTCTCTCATAGTTGAGGTATACCTATGATGAAAATTACAGGCCTCTCTCATCTTCTTAAGTGGGAGAACTTGCACAATTGGTGGCTGACTAAATACTTTTTTGCCCCACTGTATGTATTTATGTATTTATATCTGTATATATGCATTTTCAGGTCATATATATATATATATATATATATATATATATATATATATATATATATATACATATAAACACATAAATACATATTTGCATACGAAGAAAGAAGCGCTCTACCAGGAACGAACAACCGCTCATCAGCTAGTTCTATGGCGATTTACCACCTGGATGCAGCCTCTTTTAAACCAGTGTGCTTTTCATAGAGGAAAACTTTCCTGAAGTATATAAGTCTGATCCCGCCAAGTAAGGTCAGTCCAGCACCGAAATACCAGGCAATTCTCCTCTGAACAAGGAACATGACAACCCCAGATGATCGTTTCGGCCTCGTCAGTGGGGTGCAGCCACATTCCTCTAAGCACACTGGGCAAGGAGTCCACGTCTGGCTTCCCCCATCACCCTTTGGGAGACTTCCCTAGGGTCATATTGATTTGCATATGAAGAGAGAAGCGCTCTACCAGGAACGAACAACAGCTCATCAGCTAGTTCTATGTCGATTTACCACCCGGAAGCAGCCTCTTTTAGACCAGTGTGCTTTTCACAGAGGAAAACTTTCCTGAAGTATATCAGAATGATCCCACCAAGTAAGGTCAGTCCAGCCCCAAAATACCAGGCAATTCTCCTCTGAACAAGGAACATGACAACCCCAGACGATCGTTTCGGCCTCCTATGGGCCTCGTCAGTGAGGTGCAGCCACATTCCTCTAAACACACTGGGCAAGGAGTCCATGTCTGGTATTTTGGCACTGGACTGAACGTAATAGGCGGGATCAGACTGATATACTACAGGAAAGTTCTACCCAGGTGGTAAATCGACCATAGAACAGGCTAACAATGGTATGGAGCTGGTTGTTTGTTCCTGTGAGTGTGCTTCTCTCTGTTTGCATTTAGTCTTCCTATGGGAAAAAGGGGCAACCAGACGTGGACTCCTTGCTCAGTGTGCTTAGAGGAATATGGCTACACCTCACTGACGAGGCCCAATGAAACGATTGTCTGGGGTTGCTGTGTTCCTTGTTCAGAGAGGAATTGTCTGGTATTTCAGTGCTGGACTGACCGTAATAGGCGGGATCAGACTGATATACTACAGGAAAGTTCTACTCTGTGAAAAGCATTACTGGGCTGAAAAGAAGCTGCACCCAGGTGGTAAATCGACCATAGAACAGGCTAACAATGGTATGGAGCTGGTTGTTTGTTCCTGTGAGTGTGCTTCTCTCTGTTTGTATTTAGTCTTCCTATGGGAAAAAGGGGCAACCAGACGTGGACTCCTTGCTCAGTGTGCTTAGAGGAATATGGCTACACCTCACTGATGAGGCCCAATGAAACGATCGTCTGGGGTTGCTGTGTTCCTTGTTCAGAGAGGAATTGTCTGGTATTTCAGTGCTGGACTGACCGTAATAGGAGGGATCAGACTGATATACTACAGGAAAGTTCTACTCTGGGAAAAGCATTACTGGGCTAAAAAGAAGCTGCACCTAGGTGGTAAATCGCAATAGAACAGGCTAAAAATGGTATTGAGCTGGTTGTTTGTTCCTGTGAGTGTGCTTCTCTCTGTACATAAATAGATACTGTATGTACACATATATAGACTTATATAAGTGCATTGGAGCCCTTTTCAATTGAATAGATGAAAACATGTAAAACCATATTTATACAATATTCATTTTAACAAAGTGTTATAGCGTATATTTACTGTAAATATTTTACATTCCAATGTTCTGAACATAGCAGAATATGTTCTATGTATTTTTAAATATATATTTCTATAAATATCTGTATATATCTATACTTCTATATAATCATGTAAATATTTATATATAGGTATTAATATATATATTGTACCAAAATACCATCATATATATATATAGAAATATGTATTTATGAATAAATAGAACATATTCTGCTATGTGCAGAGCATTGGAATGTGAAAGATTCATATTTTCATGTCAGGTTAGTGCATATGAGAATATGAGTTTGGGTGAGCGCGTGAGTCGGGTGTTAGGTTTTTTCACATTTTTTTTTCTCCATTGACTTCTATGGGGGAAGAGGTTATCTTTTGTGCTAGAAGTAACCTGTTTGCATGCGTTGGGTTAGAACGAGCGCAGTAACATTTTATTTCAACTCATAATACCAGCGCAACCCAACGTGCGTTAAAAGTTTACATCTAGTGCAATTAGCGCCATAGGGGAAGTGGTAAATACCGCTTCACTTGTAATTTAGCCCATAGTAGGAGAAAATTAAATGGTTATTAATTCATTATAAAGATAATGGATTCTGTCAAGTGGTGGGATTCCACAATTTTAGGAACAGGTTCTCTTATGTCTCTATAAAACAGAACCTATACAGTGTCTAAATTTTAGGAACAGGTTCTTAGGGACAGTATACTATAAAATAGTTTTTCCCTTAATAAAAAGAAGCAGTATACCTGCTTCTTTATCTTATATCTGTCCATAAACTAATCACCAATACTTGGAAAGAACAATGGAAAAGTAACATTTTATTACCTTATCTCTTCTATAACCCACTGGGAGTGTAATTTCTTCTACTGGCTGTGTTAACACAGCTTCGCCCTGAGGCCAAAACTTTCAGGATGGGTGGGGATACCACAGGCTAAATAAACTATTTCAAATGCTAATATAAGGGTAATGGAAATACTTGTAAACAATTTAATAAAGGTTAGAAAATGCACCACTATCGGCAACTGGTTTTATTGTTTCATTTATTTTAAAAAAAAATAGTAAAATATTAGTAGATACTTATTATTCACAAATACATTATTTAACACTAAGAGATCAGTTTTTAATCTTCTGTTAAATCTTTATGTGATATTGTCATATATATGAATATCCTCTTCACGCACCATGTATTGCTTCATTTTCAAAACTGTTGTGGGACATATATTTCCTATAAAGGGTAACATCCAGTGTATCTGCCATGTAGCAATTAGCACCTGATATCAAGTCTATTAGTATAGTCCTTCTATTGTGTCTACTAGTGCTCATGTTAAATGGACAGTAAAGTAAACACCTTGAGATTTTTTTAGATAAAATGTTTAGTTATGTTAATGAAACAACTTTTTAGTATACTTTAGTTATTTATTGTTCCTCTTTTTCATTTTATTCATAGTATTGCAGTAAAAATACAATAGCACTTACCATGAATTTTAAATGAGCTGTATTCTGATAAATTTCAAAATTTACTTCAGTTTCCCAGCCCAATGCCATCCAGCAAAACTTAGAGAATCAGGCCCTTAGAGTTGAACAGCTTCTGTTTTTAAAGTTGTAGGACCAGCACACCTTTAAATGTATAACTGTCCAGTAGACAAGTACCTTTAACTTAACCGCTGAAGAAAAATGTGTGTTAAAAAAATTACAAATGGATACTGCTATTACAATAAAAAAAGTGCTGACAAGGGCGGGGCAGTTGTTGTCATGGACACAAGTATGTATATAGTTGAAGCCCTGCGCCAATTCCATGATACATCAGTTTATACCAAATTGCCTGGTGATCCTACTCTTAAGATCCAAGCCCAATTTAAATCCATGTTAGATAATGCTTTTCAACATAAAATCATCAGTAAAAAACTTTATGATTTTCTTTTTATTAAATATCCTATTGTACCTGCCTTTTATTTAACCCCTAAGATCCATAAAGACCCAGTTAACCCACCAGGGCGCCGCATTGTGTCTGGAATTGTTTCCATCATGAGTAATGCCACTAAATTTATGGATCAGGTACTGGCCCCCCTAGTTCAGAAGGGTAAATATTTTATTAGGGACACTAGTGATTTATTGGATAAAATTAAACAATTTGAAGGCTTAAATGACAATACTGTGCTTGCCACATGGGATGTTTGCAGTTTGTATACTGTCATTCCACATATGGTGGGCATTGACTGTGTTCAGAATACACTTGACACATGTGACAAATACAGTAAATCACAAATAGGATTTATGATGAATCTATTGGAGGCTATTTTGACCCCAAATTATTTTCTTTTTGACACGATGTTCTATATGCAAAAGACAGGCACAGTGATGGGGTCCAATGTGGCCCCATCCTATGCCTGCTTGGTAATGGATCACATTGATGAGACTGTAATTTATAATCACTCTTTATTCCAACAGCATTGTTTAGCTTGGTATAGGTATATGATTTGTTCATTATTTGGCAGGAACCTACTGAATGCCTTACACAATTGAGAAATGATATTGAGAGATCGGTGTCATTCATACAATTTACATCTAAACAAGAGAACATACAAATTGAATTCTTAGACACCTTAGTATGTAAGGAAAATGGTCAACTAAAAACTGACCTATTTGTTAAGAAAACCGATAGAAATACACTACTACATAGGGATAGTTTTCATCTACCAGCTATATTTAGATCTTTGCCTAAATCCCAATTTTTACGAGTTGATAGGATCGTATTGGACTCTATTAAAAAAGAAAGTAGATTGAATGAAATTCAATCTAAATTCGAAAAACAAGGTTATCCCAATACAGAGTTGGTACATGTGAGATCAAATTTTCATAATAAACATCACAGACTACAGCATGACAGACTCACCTTTGTTAGCGCATATAATACTCTTAGCAATAAGGTACAAGGTATACTTAAGCACAATTGGCATATCCTAAGAGATTCTTTTCCTGACATTAAGGAGTTTAGTCAAATACCCAGAGCAGCGTACCGTAAAGGGTACACATGTGAGAGAAGGATAACCAAAGCAGTTGTTAATTCAGATACCAAAGTATCTCCATTCTTTGGTAAACCTAAAAATGGTACCTTCCCATGCCTCGGGTTTTCCCACTGTAACAATGTCATTAAATGTGGTGAGATTTGCCATCCTTACTCAGGCTGTAAATTTAAAATACCTGGCTACTACACCTGTAATTCATCTTATGTTGTGTATGCCCTAAAATGCCCATGTGGGCTTCTATACATAGGTGAGACCACTCAAAGAATAAGGGATCGTATTGGCCAACATAAATCTAACATTAGAAATACAGGGACTAAAGACCTCCCGGTACCGGCTCATTTTTTTACAAATGGGTCACCAGGTTAATCAATTACGTTTTATGGCACTAGACCAAATTAAGAGAAAGTCTAGGGTGGGTGATAGACAGAAAGATCTGTTCTACAAAGAGGCCAGATGGATATGGAAACTAGACACATTACATCCCAAAGGTATGAATAGAGAGTTTGATCTTAACCCAATTATGTGATTTCTCTATCTAGACTAGCTCAGTTATTATACCAAGTTATCATATAAAGTTTTAAAACTTGATCATATCCCTATACAAGAGAGTGATATGTTTTATGTGGCTGTGCAAACTCTTGCTTCCTTTCATATTGTTTTTAAATATAGGCCATTTTGGGACACATAAAAAGGGCACTATAGGGTTAAATTTGTTGTTGAAGTTTCTCATGTGAGATTGTTTATAACACCGCCCATCATGTGTGTTCCCATCAGTCCTTGTTTTAATTAGTATTGCTATATATTGTCTGTATCTGCACTATATTTTTAGCTTGACAAAGGGGCAGGTGCCCCGAAACGTTGCTGTTCACCTAATAAAGGTTTTTTTCACTTCCACACTTGAGAGTGCAACATTTTCTTCTGGAAGCTTCTGTTTTAAAAGGATCATTAAATACAGTACAATTGCACAATCAACAAGTGCATAATAAAAAGACAATAAGACAAATGAGCAGAAGACTTTTTTTTGACAAATTTCAAAATGTAATTTAACCCCTTAATAACTGCCGACGTAGATGGCAATTGTTAACATGGCCTCTTATCGGGCCTTGTTTATAGCTCAGGCTTGCTGATATCGGCACGACCACGTTATATCTACATGCGTCCGGTAGTGAGGCTTGCAGTACTAGTGCAGCTTCGCCGCTGTCGACAAAGATGCACTAGTAAACTCCTTAAAGGGACATTAAACACTAAATAAATGCTAGATATAATGAAGCATTCAAAGAAAATATTAGTCTGAGAATAACATGTAGATGTAGTTTTTAAAGTTTTATTAGCTTTTTAAATTTTGACAAAATAAGTGTAAATTTTAGTATCAATAAAACAATAGGAGCTGCCATGTTGTAACTTAGGTTACCTTCTCTGCTGTGGACAGCTATAAATAGGTCACTAAAATGTTCAGCCAATGGCTGTGTGAAATATAACTGTGTTCTGCACTTCCATTTTTAACAGGAACTGAAAAGCTCACAATTTCAGAATGGAATAACAGGAAAAGGTGACAAAATAAATAATGTTTTTTTATATATACGATTTATCATTTTATGTTACCGTCTCAAACAAAACCAGAGACTAAAGATGACTGGCAAAGTGTAGTCTTCATGGAGGATTAGTGGTCTCTAAACCATTTCTTCCTTGAAAAAAACCAAGTCTAAAGTCTTAACATGAGCCAAACAACACACTATGAAGATGCCCTTTTTACTGACAAATCGAAATTTGTATTTTTTGTTAAAAGTTGCAGACGTCATGTGAGGTGACAGCAGCATGAGAGATGACACAAAAAGTGTGTAAAAGCTACAATTAAATATAGTGCAGGAAATATTCAGGTGTAGACTTGCTTTACCTTTTCTGAGTTGGTGACTTTCACAAGATCAACTATACTCTGACCTGCATCCCTTCTATCTTAAAGGGACAGTACACACCTTGTAACATATCAGCTAAGTCTAAACCGTTTTAAAACAAACTAACTTCTTGGTTTCTGTCTTTAGTTTTAAATAGCCAAACCCTACCCACCATTTTCCATGAGCCAATCTGAGCTTGAGTCTACAGACAACAAGGCTAGCTATGGTCATAATGTTAGTATAAAGTGCATTGTTTTGCAGCTCTTGTATGTTAAAGTGACAGCAAACACCTTGCAATTACAAGACATTTCGGTTGTGTTGCTACTTGCTAGAGAATAACATATCAGCCAAGTCTATATTTTATTACTGCAACTGTTTTTAAATAGCCAAACTCCACCCACCTTATTTGAAGAATCTAATTCAGGCGTGAGCCTGCAGACAATATTCATAATGTTAGTATCGAATGCATTGTTTTGCAGTTGTTATCAGCTAAAACAATTAGAGACTGATTTGTAGCAGGGTTATCCTTGAGAATTAAACAGTGTGCATTTGAGAATAGAAAAAGCTAAATGACAGGTAAAGTGGGCAAAATAATTATGAAAAGTTTTGCAACATTGTTTCATTATGCATAAGTAAACATTTTATACAAATAACTCTAAAGTCCATTTAAAGTCAGTTAGGGAAATATCTGTAGGGGGTTAGCAGGATACTTTTACATGTCTGAAAATGAGAAATTCCACAGTTTTCAGAACTAAATTAAACAAAAAGGGAGAAAAAGTAGCCTTGCGGCTGGTACATAAAAATATTGAAACCTTTTTTGGAATTCTTCACTTGACATTGTTCATGGCGGTGTGAGGCTTGGCTTGTGTACAGCAGCTCAGTCATGGAAACTCATTGCACAAGCTCTTGTGCTAGAGGCTGTATGGAACTCTGTAGTGAGTGACGCAACAGATAATAGGCAATTTCTACTTGCTATGTGCCTCAGCCCTGCTTAATTGAGTTTGCGTACTCTATCACTTCTTGTCTGGGCTTTTGTTGCACCTAGATGCTTCCGCTTCACAATAATAACACTAACAATCGATTAGGGCAGATCTAGTCGGGCAGAAATGTCATAAACTGACTTGTGGTAAAGGTGGCATCCTATGACAGTGTGCCCTGTCCCTGGTACAGAGGTCCTGTGTCTGGATAGGGGATTTATTTTCTTTCTGGAAGGGTCTGTCACTGTACAGGGCCTGGATTGAGGGGTTCGGCAAGTGTAGGATCTGTCTTTGGAAATTGTAGAGATGGTAGGGCAGGGAAGCGGCAGGGTGGCCTTTGCCTAATTATTGCCTGGGAATCCTGGTTGGTCACAGTACAGGGAGTGCAGAATTATTAGGCAAATGAGTATTTTGACCACATCATCCTCTTTATGCATGTTGTCTTACTCCAAGCTGTATAGGCTCGAAAGCCTACTACCAATTAAGCATATTAGGTGATGTGCATCTCTGTAATGAGAAGGGGTGTGGTCTAATGACATCAACACCCTATATCAGGTGTGCATAATTATTAGGCAACCTTCCTTTCCTTTGGCAAAAATGGGTCAAAAGAGGACTTGACAGGCTCAGAAAAGTCAAAAATAGTGAGATATCTTGCAGAGGGATGCAGCACTCTTAAAATTGCAAAGCTTCTGAAGCGTGATCATCGAACAATCAAGCGTTTCATTCAAAATAGTCAACAGGGTCGCAAGAGCGTGTGGAAAAACCAAGGCGCAAAATAACTGCCCATGAACTGAGAAAAGTCAAGCGTGCAGCTGCCAAGATGCCACTTGCCACCAGTGTGGCCATATTTCAGAGCTGCAACATCACTGGAGTGCCCAAAAGCACAAGGTGTGCAATACTCAGAGGCATGACCAAAGTAAGAAAGGCTGAAAGACGACCACCACTGAACAAGACACACAAGCTGAATGTCAAGACTGGGCCAAGAAATATCTCAAGACTGATTTTTCTAAGGTTTTATGGACTGATGAAATGAGAGTGAGTCTTGATGGGCCAGATGGATGGGCCCGTGGCTGGATTGGTAAAGGGCAGAGAGCTCCAGTCCGACTCAGACGCCAGCAAGGTGGAGGTGGAGTACTGGTTTGGGCTGGTATCATCAAAGATGAGCTTGTGGGGCCTTTTCGGGTTGAGGATGGAGTCAAGCTCAACTCCCAGTCCTACTGCCAGTTTCTGGAAGACACCTTCTTCAAGCAGTGGTACAGGAAGAAGTCTGCATCCTTCAAGAAAAACATGATTTTCATGCAGAACAATGCTCCATCACACGCGTCCAAGTACTCCACAGCGTGGCTGGCAAGAAAGGGTATAAAAGAAGAAAATCTAATGACATGGCCTCCTTGTTCACCTGATCTGAACCCCATTGAGAACCTGTGGTCCATCATCAAATGTGAGATTTACAAGGAGGGAAAACAGTACACCTCTCTGAACAGTGTCTGGGAGGCTGTGGTTGCTGCTGCACGCAATGTTGATGTTGAACAGATCAAAACACTGACAGAATCCATGGATGGCAGGCTTTTGAGTGTCCTTGCAAAGAAAGGTGACTATATTGGTCACTGATTTGTTTTTGTTTTGTCTTTGAATGTCAGAAATGTATATTTGTGAATGTTGAGATGTTATATTGGTTTCACTGGTAAAAATAAATAATTGAAATGGGTATATATTTGTTTTTTGTTAAGTTGCCTAATAATTATGCACAGTAATAGTCACCTGCACACACAGATATCCCCCTAAAATAGCTATAACTAAAAACAAACTAAAAACTACTTCCAAAACTATTCAGCTTTGATATTAATGGGGTTTTTTGGGTTCATTGAGAACATGGTTGTCGTTCAATAATAAAATGAATCCTCAAAAATACAACTTGCCTAATAATTCTGCACTCCCTGTATGTCCTTGTCTAAAGGAGTGTTGGAACAATGAGGACTGTAAAATTCTGCACAATCCTGTAGATAGATAGAATTATACATTCAAAGAAATGATTTGTTTGAGAAGAGCATGAAGATGTATTTTTAAAGTTTCATTATTTGTTTAAATAGTGACAAAATAAGTGTAAAGTTTTAATGTCTATAAAACAATGGGCGCTGCCATGTTTTAACTGTTGTAACTTAGGTTACCTTCTCTGCTGTGGCCTAATAGAGACAGTTATAAATAGGTCACTAGAGTGTGCAGCCAATGACTGTGTCGAATATAACAGTGTTCTGCACTTCCATTTCTAACAGGAACTGAAAAGCTCAAAATTACAGAACCGAATTTCAAGAAAAAGGGACAAACTAAATAATGAAAGTATATTGCAGAGTTTTTTTATATATATATATATATATATATATATATATATATATATATTTCTTACAATCTCAAAGGGGTTAATGTCCCTTTAATTGTGTACTGTGTTTATTCTCCCCTAATGATTACTGGCTGAATTGTATTAAATAATACATTTCTTACAAATAGCTACTTTATATATGTTATGTCATTTAAAATAAATGCTTTTGCCTGTTGAAGCAGCGAAATATACTGAATATTTCCGTACAGCAGTATTGGCTATAGAAAAGCTATGTAAACAAGAAGGCACATACTAAATTACACTCGCATTTGGTGTGAGAGAGAGGTACTAAAACGTTTATTTTCAAGTTCTAAGTATTGGTCTTTGTGCACACAGTGAGTGATAAGATAAGAGTTTCTTTATGTATATGGAGAGTGATAAGATAATAATGTCTGTTCTCTCTGTAAGGTTATCCCATTTGATTGGCTTGTGGTTTCAAATAATAAAAATAGCTATTATATATATATATATATATATATATATATATATATATATATATATATATATATATAAACATAAGGGAGCAATTCAAGTATAGAAATATAGTGTATGATAGGGATGTTTGGATGAAGGGTCAGGGACAGGCTGGGATCTTGGTAAGCAATTTGCTTCTCAGTGGGAAGTAGCTGCAGTATTGGGCTAGCCCTTAACTGGTATCTCAAGCACATGCTATACTCAGTCTCCCAGCTAAGGTTACAACCATTTCCAGGAAACAAGTAGCTTACTCTTGCTTTACATGCAGTAAATTATTTATGTGTATGTGTATGTGAGTATATGTGTGTGTGTGTGTGTTTGTATTTGTTTGTGTGTGTATGTGAGTATATGTGTGTATGTGAGTATATGTCTGTGTTTTGTGTGTATGTGTGTGTTTGTATGTGTATGTGTGTGTATGTATGTGTGTGTGCATATGTGTGTATGTGTGCGTGTATGTATATGTGCGAGTGTGTATGCGTGTGTATTTATGTATGTGTATGTGTGCGTGTATGTATATGTGTGTGTGTATGTTTGTGTATGTATGTGTGCATGTATGTATATGTGTTTGTGTGTATGCATGTATGTGTATGTATGTGTGCGTGTATGTATGTATGTGTGTGCATGTATCTGTATGTGTATGTGTGCGCGTATGTATATGCGCGTGAGTGTGCGCGTGTATGTGTGTGTATGTGTGCGTGTAGGTATATGTGCGCGCGTGTGTGTGTATGTATGTATGTTTGCATGTATGTATATGTGCATGTGTGTGCGCGTGTATGTGTGTGTATGTATGTATGTGTATGTGTGCGTGTATGTATATGTGCGTGTGTGTACGCGTGTATGTGTGTGTATGTGTGTGTATGTGTGTGTGTATGTATATGTGTGTATGTGTGTGTGTATGTATACGTGCGTGCGTGCGTCTACGCGTGTATGGGTGTGTATGTATGTGTATGTGTACGTGTATGTGTGTGTATGCATGTATGTGTATGTATATGTGTGTGTATGCATGTTTATGTATATGTGCGTGTGTATGTATGTGTGCGTGTATGTATATGTGTATGTGTGTGTATACATGTATGTGTAGAAATAATAAAAGTAAGTGGTGCGCAATTCTAACCCCTGCACATACAATGTTTTGCTCCCATACAGCAAAAAAAGGCAAGTAGAAATAAAGAAAAGAAGATGTGTATGCGTGCTAACAGCTTGGGGAAAATGTTGTAGACCTTTAAAAAGGATTTCCAAGGATATATATCAATACAAAGTATGTGTATACAATTAATATTTTATTTTTTAAATATATCTAACTAAAATATGCTATTCATGAAATTCATACAGTATGTAAAATTTATATATAAATATATCAATTAATCTAACTAGAATAAGATATTCATGAGGTACAACAAAATTATGAATTTATTAAAAAACAATGTATAAATATATATGACCAGCTCTTGTCTCTTTAGTTATTCAATTTGAGCTTTAAGATCGTATTGAAGTGAAATCAGTTTTTATGTTTTTATATATTTTTTATTTTTTATGACCGGTCATATATATTTATACATTGTTTTTTTAATAAATTCATAAATTTGTTGTACCTCATGAATATCTTATTCTAGTTAGATTAATTGATATATTTATATATAAATTTTACATACTGTATGAATTTCATGAATAGCATATTTTAGTAAGATCTATTTAATAAATAAAATAATAATTGTATACACATAGTTTGTATTGATATATATCCTTTGTATTGATATATATCCTTGTGTGTATGTGTGTGTATGTATGTGTATGTGTGTGTATGTATGTGTATGTGTGCGTGTATGTATATGTATATGTGTGTGTGTACGTGTGTATGTACAGGGAGTGCAGAATTATTAGGCAAGTTGTATTTTTGAGGATTAATTTTATTATTGAACAACAACCATGTTGTCAATGAACCCAAAAAACTCATTAATATCAAAGCTGAATAGTTTTGGAAGTAGTTTTTAGTTTGTTTTTAGTTATAGCTATTTTAGGGGGATATCTGTGTGTGCAGGTGACTATTACTGTGCATAATTATTAGGCAACTTAACAAAAAACAAATATATACCCATTTAAATTATTTATTTTTAACAGTGAAACCAATATAACATCTCAACATTCACAAATATACATTTCTGACATTCAAAAACAAAACAAAACAAATCAGTGACCAATATAGCCACCTTTCTTTGCAAGGACACTCAAAAGCCTGCCATCCATGGATTCTGTCAGTGTTTTGATCTGTTCACCATCAACATTGCATGCAGCAGCAACCACAGCCTCCCAGACACTGTTCAGAGAGGTGTACTGTTTTCCCTCCTTGTAAATCTCACATTTGATGATGGACCACAGGTTCTCAATGGGGTTCAGATCAGGTGAACAAGGAGGCCATGTCATTAGATTTTCTTCTTTTATACCCTTTCTTGCCAGCCACGCTGTGGAGTACTTGGACGCGTGTGATGGGGCATTGTCCTGCATGAAAATCATGTTTTTCTTGAAGGATGCAGACTTCTTCCTGTACCACTGCTTGAAGAAGGTGTCTTCCAGAAACTGGCAGTAGGACTGGGAGTTGAGCTTGACTCCATCCTCAACCCGAAAAGGCCCCATAAGCTCATCTTTGATGATACCAGCCCAAACCAGTACTCCACCTCCACCTTGCTGGCATCTGAGTCGGACTGGAGCTCTCTGCCCTTTACCAATCCAGCCACGGGCCCATCCATCTGGCCCATCAAGACTCACTCTCATTTCATCAGTCCATAAAACCTTAGAAAAATCAGTCTTGAGATATTTCTTGGCCCAGTCTTGACGTTTCAGCTTGTGTGTCTTGTTCAGTGGTGGTCGTCTTTCAGCCTTTCTTACCTTGGCCATGTCTCTGAGTATTGCACACCTTGTGCTTTTGGGCACTCCAGTGATGTTGCAGCTCTGAAATATGGCCAAACTGGTGGCAAGTGGCATCTTGGCAGCTGCACGCTTGACTTTTCTCAGTTCATGGGCAGTTATTTTGCGCCTTGGTTTTTCCACACGCTTCTTGCGACCCTGTTGACTATTTTGAATGAAACGCTTGATTGTTCGATGATCACGCTTCAGAAGCTTTGCAATTTTAAGAGTGCTGCATCCCTCTGCAAGATATCTCACTATTTTTGACTTTTCTGAGCCTGTCAAGTCCTTCTTTTGACCCATTTTGCCAAAGGAAAGGAAGTTGCCTAATAATTATGCACACCTGATATAGGGTGTTGATGCCATTAGACCACACCCCTTCTCATTACAGAGATGCACATCACCTAATATGCTTAATTGGTAGTAGGCTTTCGAGCCTATACAGCTTGGAGTAAGACAACATGCATAAAGAGGATGATGTGGTCAAAATACTCATTTGCCTAATAATTCTGCACTCCCTGTATATATGTGTGTGTGTATGTATGTGTATGTGTGTGTATGTGTGCGTGTATGTATATGTATATGTGTGTGTGTACGTGTGTATGTGTGTGTATGTATGTGTGTGTGCATGTATGTATATGTGTATGTATATGTGCGTGTGTATGTATGGGTGCGTGTATGTATATGTGCATGTGTGTGCGCATGTATGTATGTATGTGCGTGTGCGTGCATGTGTGTGTATGGGAAATTAAACCTATTCAATTTGATTTTAGCTAATAGCTTTTCCTTGTACACAGCATCCCTAGGAACATATGCTCACTGGTTGTTATGGATGACTCCCACAGCTTTATTGGTGGACAAGGACATGCCCCACAAGCATAAAAACTAAATGTATTTTTTTTTCTTAAACATCAGGAACAAAACGGGAATACATTTAAAATCTCTGTTTTATAGATAGAATAATAGCTATAATCTCCCTCTCAGTCTGTTTAGTAGCTCAGTGAGTGATCAGGAATGGAAATCCTTCAGACCTGGCCTGCCAGAGGTTTGTGAAGGCTGGAGGTAGGAGAGTGTTTTCTTATGTCTCACATAACTTCTCAAGGTTAAATCAACTTACAGTGATTTTTACATGGGGTAAAGGTCAATGATAAAGCAACAGGAAAAGCAGAGCCATAGAATAAGTCTTTTTGTGAATAGATTACTGCTCCTCTGTTTCCTCCTTAGTGGCAGTGGATTTGGTGCCTTTTTACCATTATTTGAGTACAGTTGTCTGCTAATCCTATACATTTAATACAGGGGAAAAAAAGCTTCAGACCAAGAAGCAGCTACACTCCAGCACAGGAAAGGGATTAAAATAGGATTATTCTTCCTGAGCTGGGTGTGATGTTTGTTTAGTGTTAACTGGGCTGTTTCATTTTCTTTTAACCCTTAACTGCGTATCAATATCCTGCTTGGTGCTAATATTTGACTAACCAGCTATTCCTTGTGGATTTGATATGGCAGCTTCCTCTCTACCAGACATGAACCATGTTGCATAGAGAGTGTTTACTGGAGGCAGACATCCTCTGTAATGTGCTAATATATACACCATCTCCCAGCAGGGGAAGAGATCACAACCATTGGGCTACAATATTGTTCTGTACATCAAGATCAGTTTCTAAAAAAAACATATAAGTTAGACTTGTTTATGATATTTACTACAAACGTTAAAGGGACATTGTACTTTAAAATGTGAAACCTCACAAAACAAAAAGTTAAATGAGTACAAACACTTCTGTTTTGTTGTTATAGAATAATGTATGAGCCAAGTCTTAATGTTTTTAAAACAAATTAACATCTTTTTTACTGCAATTATGTCAATAGCAAAGCTCCACCCACCTCTTTTCTCTCTGTCTAGGCGGCCGAATGATCAAGCTCCGAATGCCCCTGTTTCCATGCTTGCCTTCAGGCTCGCCGTAAACAGCAGTTATAAAGCCGTGGTCTAAAGACCACTGCTCCATAACTTGTTTGCCTGCTCTGAGGCTGCGGACATCAATTCGCCCAATCCTATACGATCAGGCTGATTGACACCCCCTGCTAGTGGCTGAATGTCCGCGAATCTGCAGGGGGCAGCATTGCACAAGCAGTTCACAAGAACTGCTTGTGCAATGATAAACGCTGTCGGCATTTATCAATGTGCGGCGGACATGATACGCTACATCGTATCATGTCAGTCTGCACTTTAATAAATTGGCCCCTCTGTCTCCACTGTCCTCTCCTTTTTCTTTCTTTGTACACTATCTTTCCATTCTCTCCTCCTTTCTCTTTCTCTCTGTCTACTCTTTTCTGTCTCTCTTTTCTCTTTTTTATTTCCCTCTTCACTTTCTCTCCCCTTCTCACTTTCCTATTTCCTTTCTCTCTTCTTTTTTCTTTCTCTATACTCTCTTATTTTTCTCTCTCCTTTTTCTATATATTTTCATTTTCTTTTTCTTCTCTCTTTATTCTCCTTTTTACCCGAATATCCAATCTACCTCACCTCTTGCTTCCTCTTTTCTTTACACTCCCTTTTCACTCTCCATTTTCTCTCTTTTTACCCGTTCGCTCTACTCTTTCAGCGAAATCCAGAGCAACCCATAATTAGATTTATTTGGTTAATTTTTGCATTTTGTTTTGTGTCGAGGGGCCTCATATTTCAGACTTGCCTAAGGCCTTACTAACTCAAGAGCCACCTCTGTACAGTCTCATGTTGTCTGTATTTATATCAAGCCCAGGATGGTCAGACTAGAGTCTGTTTGTTTTTGGTCAGGGATTGGATGGTCTTTGGGTAGAGATGTTCATGTTGGGGACATGGTCTGGCCATTGCTGGCTGAGGTATGGGTGTTTCTGTACATGCATTGGATGGTCCCAGGTTTCTTTTATAGAAGGACACAAATGATGTGAGAGTGTCCGGAGGGATAACAGATCAGAGTTCTCAATGCAAATATATAATGGGTTGGGAGCTGACAGTGAATAATAGAAACATAATCATAGGCCACTCACCCTCTCATTGTCTTAGTTGCTACCCAGGACAGGTAGGCTGTTGACTAAGGGCTTATGAAATCACACAAAAATGTTGTGGGCTTTTTTCAGCATTATATTGCAACATCGGTTTGCCTCCTTCACACCTAGAGCCCTTTATAGCAAGCTAAGCAGCCCTGAAGCAAAAGTTTGCCTTTCTAAATAATTTGAGGGACCTCACAGTTCCGATAAGATACAGAGCTTTAGATCACCAGTGGGAGGAGCAAGGGTGGGTCATGCGCTGAATCAGGGTGTGTGGATGCTGTAAAAGGAATAAAGAAGGGTGTGTGTTGAGAGCAGGGATAGGCACAGACAAAGGCTGTGGCGGACATTTTCCAAAGTACAGACCTTAGTGAAGGACACCAAGGTACATTTGAAATTAAAAACATTATTTTATAGTGCTTGGTGTTATTATACTGATGCAGATACCACTGATCCTATAACCAGCCATCCTCTGGCTATACCCATGTGCCAGTGTCACTACAGTGTCATTATATAGTACTGGGTGTTATTATACTGATGCAGATACCACTGATCCTATAACCAGCCCTTCTCTGGCTATACCCATGTGCCACTGTCACTACTGTGTCATTATATAGCGCTGGGTGTAATTATACTGATGCAGATACCACTGATTCTATAACCAGCCCTCCTCTGGTTATACCCATGTGCCAGTGTCACTAATGTGTCATTATATAGTGCTTGGTGTTATTATACTGATGCAAATATCACTGATTCTATAACCAGCCCTCCTCTGGCTATACCCATGTGCCAGTGTCACTACTGTGTCATTATATAGTGCTGGGTGTTATTATACTGTTGCAGATATTACTGATTCTATAACCAGCCCTCCTCTGGCTATACCCATGTGCCAGTGTCACTACTGTGTCATTATATAGTGCTGGGTGTTATTATACTGATGCAAATATCACTGATTCTATAACCAGCCCTCCTATGGCTATACCCATGTGCCAGGGTCACTACAGTGTTATTATATAGCGCTGGGTGTAATTATACTGATGCAGATACCACTGATTCTATAACCAGCCCTCCTCTGGCTATACCCATGTGCCAGTGTCACTACTGTGTCATTATATAGTGCTGGGTGTTATTATACTGATGCAGATACCACTGATTCTATAACCAGCCCTCCTATGGCTATACCCATGTGCCAGGGTCACTACTGTGTCATTATATAGTGCTGGGTGTTATTATACTGATGCAGATACCACTGATCCTATAACCAGCCCTCCTATGGCTATACCCATGTGCCAGGGTCACTACTGTGTCATTATATAGTGCTGGGTGTTATTATACTGATGCAAATATCACTGATTCTATAACCAGCCCTCCTCTGGCTATACTTATGTGCCAGTGTCACTACTGTGTCATTATATAGTGCTGGGTGTTATTATACTGATGCAGATACCACTGATCCTATAACCAGCCCTCCTATGGCTATACCCATGTGCCAGGGTCACTACTGTGTCATTATATAGTGCTAGTTGTTATTATACTGATGCAAATATCACTGATTCTATAACCAGCCCTCCTCTGGCTATACTTATGTGCCAGTGTCACTACTGTGTCATTATATAGTGCTGGGTGTTATTATACTGATGCAAATATCACTGATTCTATAACCAGCCCTCCTATGGCTATACCCATGTGCCAGTGTCACTACTGTGTCATTATATAGTGCTGGGTGTTATTATACTGATGCAGATATCACTGATTCTATAACCAGCCCTCCTCTGGCTATACCCATGTGCCAGTGTCACTACTGTGTCTTTGTATAGAGCTGGGTGTTATTATACTGATGCAAATATCACTGATTCTATAACCAGCCCTCCTCTGGCTATACCCATGTGCCAGTGTCACTACTGTGTCATTATATAGTGCTGGGTGTTATTATACTGATGCAGATACCACTGACCCTATAAACAGCCCTTGTCTGGCTATACACATGTGCCAGTGTCACTACTGTGTCATTATATAGTGCTGGGTGTTATTATACTGATGCAGATACCACTGATCCTATAACCAGCCCTTGTCTGGCTATATGCATGTGCCAGTGTCACTACTGTGTCTTTGTATAGAGCTGGGTGTTATTATACTGATGCAGATACCACTGACCCTATAACCAACCCTTGTCTGGCTATATGCATGTGCCAGTGTCACTACTGTGTCATTATATAGTGCTGGGTGTTATTATACTGATGCAGATATCACTGATTCTATAACCAGCCCTCCTCTGGCTATACCCATGTGCCAGTGTCACTACTGTGTCATTATATAGTGCTGGGTGTTATTATACTGATGCAGATACCACTGACCCTATAACCAGCCCTTGTCTGGCTATATGCATGTGCCAGTGTCACTACTGTGTCTTTGTATAGAGCTGGGTGTTATTATACTGATGCAGATACCACTGATCCTATAACCAGCCCTCCTCTGGCTATACCCATGTGCCAGTGTCACTACTGTGTCATTATATAGTGCTGGGTGTTATTATACTGATGCAGATACCACTGATCCTATAACCAGCCCTTGTCTGGCTATACACATGTGCCAGTGTCACTTCTGTGTCTTTGTATAGAACTGGGTGTTATTATATAGATGCAGATACACATCCAGTATAATTTCACTCAGGCTTTATTTATTCCATAACTTATCACCCAATATCGCTAGCAGTCTCTTGACAAGCCACTAACTTTATTCACACTACATATTTTTTTTTCTTCCTATTATTTAATCAGAAAGAAAAGATATACTAAGGTTGTGACAATGCAAGGGCTAGTCATGGACAACAGTTTCCGTGTATGGACGCCTTGCCTATCCCTGAGAGGGACAGCAGGACAGAGCTCCCAGCCCATGACTTTCCCACAAAATGCAGGATGACGGGGGCTCTTCTTACATAATTAAAAAGATAAGATTTTATACAAAGATACATTAAAGACTTTAAGATTGTAATATACATTTTTCATTATCAGTAGTTTAAAACCCCCCACAAAACTTTGCAATAAGCGTTCATTATTTATTTTGTTTCCTTTTCCCTCATTTAGTTATGAAAATAGTCCAGACTTAACATTGCTATATTCCACACCGCTATTGCTTCCACACTCTAGTGGCTCATTTATAAATGTCCCTAATTATCCTCAGGAAAGAATATTAGATTAAGAAAACCTAGGTTACAACATGGCACCCGTTCCTTTATGGGCACTAAAACTTTACACTCATTGAAATAACTAATAAAATTTTACATCTGCATAGTATTCTCTTGGTAATCTTTGCTTTGAATAATTGTATCTAGCATTTATTTAGCGGTTAATGTGCCTTTAATGTAGCACATACTAAAGCCTGGTGGCCTACGTAACTGCTACTATAGGCAGCCTAAACATGTCTCTGAAATCATACTCATTACCAAATACAAAGCATCCTGGGAAAGTAATCCACATATTACTTACTTACTTGTTATTTACAACATTTAGTTACAAAAGATGCATTAGAAAATGTATGATTTTCTATAGGAAAAAAATGATAAGTTAGAAAGACCAACTTACAGATTTAAGTATTTTTCCATTACATATTTGAGATATGTTGAACTTTTTTATTTTAAACCAATTTATGTACATCTTACTGTAATTCCAGATTCATTACTTGTAATAATAATAATAATAATAATAATAATGATGATGAAAACTTAGAAGAGAAAGTGCCTCAGGAACTCCTAAAGTAATGTAGACATTAGGTGGATCTGTTCCTTAGGAGACCAGTATCTCTTAAAGGATCAATAAAAATGTACTTTGACTTTATTTGACTTGTATGCAAATGAAACCTATTCAAATAGAAGACTCCATATTTGATTGCAACATACAAGAGATTTCCTGTGCAAACAAATATCTCATCTCTATGGGAACTCCATTGCAGAGTTTGTTTTTTTTTGTTTTTTTTTTAAAACTGTGACAGTACAGTTGTAAATCTGGTTGGGTAACAAAAATGTATATGCTGATTAAAAGAAAAATATATTATCTATGAAATACACTGACCATACTGATTTACAGTGCCTGTCTATAAGAAAGGTTAACTTCAGAAGACACAATCATTTCAAGGCTGTGTCCTTTCCAAGGACCAACATGAAGTTATATCTGATTGGCAATAAGGCATCATGACAAATTAAAGGAGGTGGTGATGGATTGAGCCATCTTTTTCAAAATAGTAATTCTTTCCTAGTAGCTATTGCATTTAACTGGAGAGATCTGCTTTTTATGAATTGTGTCAGTGTGCTTGTGCCAAACCATATGGCACATTAATACACACATACATATGCATAGTATATAGCAGCAACTATTTAAATAAAAAAAAAAGACCTAAAAAAATCTGTTCAGTATTTTTATTTTGTCTTCTTTGTTGCGGCCAGTCGAAGATAAATATAAATGAGCATCAAAAACGGTGTAGAATTTTTTAAGGTCAGGCTTCTGAATCTCTCTAGGAACAGTGAGAAACCCCATATTCAGAGTAAAGTGTGTGTGGGGGAATAATTAAAGGGACACTGTACCCAAAAAAATTATTTTGTGATTCAGATTGAGCATGAAATTTTAAGCAACTTTCTAATTTACTCATATTATCAAATTTTCTTCATTCTCTTGGTATCTTTATTTGAAATGCAAGAATGTAAGTTTAGATGCCTGCCCATTTTTGGTGAACAACCTGGGTTGTCCTTGCTGATTGGTGGATAAATCCATCCACCAATAAAAAAGTGCTGTCCAGAGTACTGAAACCAAAAAAAAGCTTAGATGCCTTCTTCTTCAAATAATGATAGCAAGAGAAAGAAGAAAAATTGATAATAGGAGTAAATTAGAAAGTTGCTTAAAATTGCATGCTCTTTCTGAATTACAAAAGAAAAAATTTGGGTACAGTGTCCCTTTAAGTACATTACAAAAGTTTTTTTGTTTTTTTTGCTTATTATGCACAATTAAACACAGTGAAATTAATTTAGAGTGCACTCAAAAGTCACTTATGGAAACTTTGTATTGATAAGCAGTTTATCAACACCTATTTCTTACTTCATGCCACCACAGTGGTAAACAATACACCTGTGAGAAAAATACATGTTTATATAACAAGTCCATAACATCTCATCGATATTTTCTAAATTGTTTATAAACATGCCAAACTAGTACAGTGAACTTATTACAGTCACTCAATAGGGAAGAGGTTTAGGACCCAAAAGGTCTTTGCGTTTGTGAGATTCTGTATGAGATCTCACCAGTACTATGAAGCCCTTGTTGGAATTCGCTATCTTGAGAACAGTGTGTCTTGCTTAGCGGTGTTCCCCGTATTTAAGCTTGTGAAGGAGATTCATACATTATAATCAGTGGCGGTCGGACCTAATGAACAGAGGGCCCTGGTGCAAGATATTTTTGGGTCCCCCCACTGAAGCTAATACAAACAGTTTTTTTTCTGTACTAATTAAGATGTATCCATCCATGTTCTTGTTGTTCTTTATGTACAGTACTTTTTTTTTTAGTAGAAACTCCAAATCAAATCCCATTCAAAGTAATCAGTGTTTTCATGGAGGGGAGGTAGACAAGTAATATAGTCAGTACCCAACTGATGACAATGCCGCACACAGCCTGCCCTCGTAGACACTACAGTTTGTTGCAGCTGCAGGAGACAGCAGATGTTCCACATGCAGTGCTCCAGCTTTTCACTGTAAAGTAACTGCTAGAGAGAGAGCCTAACGTGACAAGCCTCGCCACTGAAGGGTCGGCTCTATCTAAAAACATCCTTGTTACTTGTCTTCTATCCATCAGTCATGCTTTAAAAAAAAAACAGCACGGCACATGACACTCACCGTGACCTCAGACCCACCCCACTTTGGATTTCTCTTGTTAAGTGTATCCAGTCCACGGATCATCCATTACTTATGGGATATTAACTCCTCCCCAACAGGAAGTGCAAGAGGATTCACCCAGCAGAGCTGCTATATAGCTCCTCCCCTAACTGCCATTACCAGTCATTCTCTTGCACCCAACGAATAGATAGGATGTGTGAGAGGACTGTGGTGATTATACTTAGTTTCATACCTTCAATCAAAAGTTTGTTATTTTATAATAGCACCGGAGTGTGTTATTCCTTCTCTGGTAGAATTTGAAGAAGAATCTACCTGAGTTTTTCTATGATTTTAGCCGGAGTAGTTAAGATCATATTGCTGTTTCTCGGCCATCTGAGGAGAGGTAAACTTCAGATCAGGGGACAGCGGGCAGATTAATCTGCAAAGAGGTATGTAGCAGCTTATTATTTTCTGACAATGGAATTGATGAGAAAATTCTGCCATACCGATATAATGTAAACTCAGCCTTAAATGCAGTAGCAGCAACTGGTATCAGGCTGTCATGTATGTATATTTTACACTTCAGTATTCTGGGGAATGGCACTTCACTGGAATTATACTGTATGCATAAAACTTTAGCCTAATTTGCAGGGACTAGCAACAGGCTTTTTAATAACACTCAATTTATTAATGTTAAACGTTTTTTGCTGGCATGTAAAATCGTTTAATTTTCTGAGGTACTGGGTGAAAAAATGTTTTGGGCACTATTTTTTTCCACTTGGCAGTCGTTTTATTTAATTTATGACAGTTTACTGATCTCTCTCACTGTTATGTGTGAGGGGGAGGGACCTTTTTTGGTGCTTTTGCTACGCATCAAAAAATTCAGTCAGAAGTTTATTGTCTTCCCTGCATGATCCGGTTCATCTCTACAGAACTCAGGGGTCTTCAAAACTTGTTTTGAGGGAGGTAATCACTCACAGCAGAGCTGTGAGATTGTAGTTGACTGTGATAAAAAAAAAAAAAACGTTTATTTCTGTATTTTTTTTTTTTTTTTTTTTTTCTGCTATCAGGGTTAGTTATCCTTTGCTAATGGGAGCAATCCTTTGCTAAAATTGTGTTTTTTACAAAGATTTGATGCTATAACTTTTCAGTTTATTAATTTTCAACTGTCATAACTTTTTCTGTGCTTCTTATAGGCACAGTACGTTTTCATATTATAGTAAATTACTTGAAAAGTATTTCCAAGTTGCTAGTTTATTTGCTAGTGTGTTAAACATGTCTGATTCAGAGGAAGATATCTGTGCTATATGTGCTAAAGCCAAAGTGGAGCCCAATAGAAATTTATGTACTAACTGTATTGATGCTACTTTAAATAAAAGTCAATCTGTACAAATTGAACATATTTCACCAAACAACGAGGGGAGAGTTATGCCGACTAACTCGCCTCACGTGTCAGTACCTGCATCTCCCGCTCTGGAGGTGCGTGATATTGTAGCGCCGAGTACATCTGGGCGGCCATTACAAATCACATTACAGGATATGGCTACTGTTATGACTGAAGTTTTGGCTAAATTACCAGAACTAAGAGGTAAGCGAGATCACTCTGGGGTGAGAACAGAGTGCGCTGATAATATTAGGGCCATGTCAGACACTGCGTCACAATTTGCAGAACATGAGGACGGAGAGCTTCATTCTGCGGGTGACGGTTCTGATCCAAACAAACTGGATTCAGATATTTCAAATTTTAAATTTAAGCTGGAAAACCTCCGTGTATTACTAGGGGAGGTGTTAGCGGCTCTGAATGATTGTAACACAGTTGCAATACCAGAGAAAATGTGTAGGTTGGATAAATATTTTGCGGTACCGGCGAGTACTGACGTTTTTCCTATACCTAAGAGACTTACTGAAATTGTTACTAAGGAGTGGGATAGACCCGGTGTGCCGTTCTCACCCCCTCCGATATTTAGAAAGATGTTTCCAATAGACGCCACCACACGGGACTTATGGCAAACGGTCCCTAAGGTGGAGGGAGCAGTTTCTACTTTAGCTAAGCGTACCACTATCCCGGTGGAGGATAGCTGTGCCTTTTCAGATCCAATGGATAAAAAGTTAGAGGGTTACCTTAAGAAAATGTTTGTTCAACAAGGTTTTATATTGCAACCTCTTGCATGCATTGCGCCTGTCACGGCTGCAGCAGCATTTTGGTTTGAGTCTCTGGAAGAGACACTTGAATCAGCTCCATTAGATGAGATTACACACAAGCTTAAAGCCCTTAAGTTAGCTAACTCATTTATTTCAGATGCCGTAGTACATTTAACTAAACTTACGGCTAAGAATTCCGGATTCGCCATTCAGGCACGCAGAGCACTGTGGCTAAAATCCTGGTCAGCTGACGTTACTTCTAAATCTAAATTGCTTAATCTACCTTTCAAAGGGCAGACCTTATTCGGGCCCGGGTTGAAAGAAATTATCGCTGACATTACAGGAGGTAAAGGCCATGCCCTGCCTCAAGACAGAGCCAAACCTAAGGCTAGACAGTCTAATTTTCGTTCCTTTCGTAATTTCAAAGCAGGAGCAGCATCAACTTCCTCTGCACCAAAACAGGAAGGAGCTGTTGCTCGCTACAGACAAGGCTGGAGACCTAACCAGTCCTGGAACAAGGGCAAGCAGGCCAGGAAACCTGCTGCTGCCCCTAAGACAGCATGAATCGAGGGCCCCCGATCCGGGAACGGATCTAGTGGGGGGCAGACTTTCTCTCTTCGCCCAGGCTTGGGCAAGAGATGTCCAGGATCCCTGGGCGTTAGAGATCATATCTCAGGGATACCTTCTAGACTTCAAATTCTCTCCCCCAAGAGGGAGATTTCATCTGTCAAGGTTGTCAACAAACCAAATAAAGAAAGAGGCGTTTCTACGCTGCGTACAAGATCTTTTATTAATGGGAGTGATCCATCCGGTTCCGCGGTCGGAACAAGGACAAGGGTTTTACTCAAATCTGTTTGTGGTTCCCAAAAAAGAGGGAACTTTCAGGCCAATCTTGGATTTAAAGATCCTAAACAAATTCCTAAGAGTTCCATCGTTCAAAATGGAAACTATTCGGACAATTTTACCCATGATCCAAAAGGGTCAGTACATGACCACAGTGGATTTAAAGGATGCTTACCTTCACATACCGATTCACAAAGATCATTACCGGTATCTAAGGTTTGCCTTTCTAGACAGGCATTACCAGTTTGTAGCTCTTCCATTCGGATTGGCTACGGCTCCGAGAATCTTCACAAAGGTTCTGTGTGCTCTTCTGGCGGTACTAAGACCGCGAGGAATTTCGGTAGCTCCGTACCTAGACGACATTCTGATACAAGCTTCAAGCTTTCAAACTGCCAAGTCTCATACAGAGTTAGTACTGGCATTTCTAAGGTCGCATGGATGGAAGGTGAACGAAAAGAAGAGTTCTCTCTTTCCACTCACAAGAGTTCCCTTCTTGGGGACTCTTATAGATTCTGTAGAAATGAAGATTTACCTGACAGAAGACAGGTTAACAAAGCTTCAAAATGCATGCCGTGTCCTTCATTCCATTCAACACCCGTCAGTAGCTCAATGCATGGAGGTGATCGGCTTAATGGTAGCAGCAATGGACATAGTACCCTTTGCACGTCTACATCTCAGACCGCTGCAATTGTGCATGCTAAGTCAGTGGAATGGGGATTACTCAGACTTGTCCCCTACTCTGAATCTGGATCAAGAGACCAGAAATTCTCTTCTATGGTGGCTTTCTCGGCCACATCTGTCCAGGGGGATGCCATTCAGCAGGCCGGACTGCACAATTGTAACAACAGACGCCAGCCTACTAGGTTGGGGCGCTGTCTGGAATTCTCTGAAGGCTCAGGGACAATGGAATCAGGAGGAGAGTTTCCTACCAATAAACATTCTGGAATTGAGAGCAGTTCTCAATGCCCTTCTGGCTTGGCCCCAGTTAACAACTCGGGGGTTCATCAGGTTTCAGTCGGACAACATCACGACTGTAGCTTACATCAACCATCAGGGAGGGACAAGAAGCTCCCTAGCAATGATGGAAGTATCAAAGATAATTCGCTGGGCAGAGTCTCACTCTTGCCACCTGTCAGCAATCCACATCCCGGGAGTGGAGAACTGGGAGGCGGATTTCTTAAGTCGTCAGACTTTTCATCCGGGGGAGTGGGAACTTCATCCGGAGGTCTTTGCCCAAATACTTCGACGTTGGGGCAAACCAGAGATAGATCTCATGGCGTCTCGACAGAACGCCAAGCTTCCTCGTTACGGGTCCAGATCCAGGGATCCGGGAGCGGTTATGATAGATGCTTTGACAGCACCTTGGACCTTCGGGATGGCTTATGTGTTTCCACCCTTCCCGATGCTTCCTCGATTGATTGCCAGAATCAAACAGGAGAGAGCATCAGTGATTCTAATAACGCCTGCATGGCCACGCAGGACTTCGTATGCAGATCTAGTGGACATGTCATCCTGTCCACCTTGGTCTCTACCTCTGAAACAGGACCTTCTGATCCAGGGTCCCTTCAAACATCAAAATCTAATTTCTCTGAAGCTGACTGCTTGGAAATTGAATGCTTGATTTTATCAAAACGTGGTTTTTCTGAGTCAGTTATTGATACCTTAATACAGGCTAGGAAGCCTGTTACCAGAAAGATTTACCATAAGATATGGCGCAAATACTTATATTGGTGCGAATCCAAGAGTTACTCATGGAGTAAGGTTAGGATTCCGAGGATATTGTCTTTTCTACAAGAAGGTTTAGAAAAGGGTTTATCCGCTAGTTCCTTAAAGGGACAGATTTCAGCTCTGTCCATTCTTTTACACAAACGTCTGTCAGAAGTTCCGGACGTTCAAGCTTTTTGTCAGGCTTTAGCTAGGATCAAGCCTGTGTTTAAAACTGTTGCTCCACCATGGAGTTTGAACTTAGTTCTTAATGTTTTACAGGGGGTTCCGTTTGAATCCCTTCATTCAATTGATATCAAGTTGTTATCTTGGAAAGTTCTGTTTTTAATGGCGATTTCCTCGGCTCGAAGAGTCTCTGAGTTATCTGCCTTACATTGTGATTCTCCTTATCTGATTTTTCATTCAGACAAGGTAGTTCTGCGTACTAAACCTGGGTTCCTACCTAAGGTGGTCACTAACAGGAATATCAATCAAGAGATTGTGGTTACATCTTTGTGTCCTAATCCTTCTTCGAAAAAGGAACGTCTGCTACACAATCTAGATGTAGTCCGTGCCCTGAAATTTTATCTACAGGCAACTAAGGATTTTCGACAAACGTCTTCCCTGTTTGTCGTTTATTCTGGTCAGAGGAGAGGTCAAAAAGCTTCGGCTACCTCTCTCTCCTTTTGGCTTCGTAGCATAATACGGTTAGCCTATGAGACTGCTGGACAGCAGCCTCCTGAAAGAATTACAGCACATTCTACTAGAGCTGTGGCTTCCACTTGGGCCTTTAAGAATGAGGCTTCTGTTGAACAGATTTGCAAGGCTGCAACTTGGTCTTCTCTTCATACTTTTTCCAAATTTTACACATTTGACACTTTTGCTTCTTCGGAGGCTGTTTTTGGGAGAAAGGTTCTTCAGGCAGTGGTTCCTTCCATATAAAGAGCCTGCCTGTCCCTCCCGTCATCCGTGTACTTTAGCTTTGGTATTGGTATCCCATAAGTAATGGATGATCCGTGGACTGGATACACTTAACAAGAGAAAACATAATTTATGCTTACCTGATAAATTTATTTCTCTTGTAGTGTATCCAGTCCACGGCCCGCCCTGTCACTTTAAGGCAGGTAATTTTTCCATTAAACTACAGTCACCACTGTACCCTATGGTTTTCCTTTCTCTGCATGTTTTCGGTCGAATGACTGGTAATGGCAGTTAGGGGAGGAGCTATATAGCAGCTCTGCTGGGTGAATCCTCTTGCACTTCCTGTTGGGGAGGAGTTAATATCCCATAAGTAATGGATGATCCGTGGACTGGATACACTACAAGAGAAATAGATTTATCAGGTAAGCATAAATTATGTTTTTATACGGCAACAGCATGTCATGCTTTGTACTTATAAAAAAACAACAACACGTATCACTTACTTTATAGAAGGCGGCATGGCATAATTTGCTTGCTACAAAGAAAAACAGTACAATTTTTAGTTGTATTTTCTCCATCCAAGCCTCAATTTAGCTGCTCTGATTCTGGGCCCCCCTCCCACAGTGCACTGGCACGGGCCGCAACGGCAGTAGTTCTGCCCCTGATTATAACAGGGCCACAAAAAAATCATAAATTGTAGGAATTGAATAAGTTATGTATTAAAATTTAAAAGAAGCAGTAAAACATAGTACTGTTAAATTGCATTAAAATGGTAATGAAATTGTTCTGCAAAAATGTTATTTTATTGAAAAATTTAAATTCACATTAAAATTATGCAGGAAAAAATTTAGAGAATTAGAGTTGATCAGTTTCAATTTTTAAAGAACCATTAAATACAGAACAAGTGCATAATAAAAATACAATGAGACAAATGAGAAGTAGATTTTTCCTAACAAATTTTAAAATGCATTTTAATTTGCTGCTCCCTGTATCATGTTAAAAAGGTGTAAATACGCCTCACTGGGCACCAGGACAATGCCTATGGAGGGCCTTCCCCATTTCAAAAGTAACCTTTATTGCCATTTGCAATCAGCAGAAGCTGAGCCAGCCATCACATAGGAGAAAGTGGAGCTGCAATTGCTTCTCTGGGGCCCATTTATCAAGCTCCGTATGGAGCTTGAAGGGCCGTGTTTCTGGTGAGCCTTCAGACTCGCCAGAAACACCAGTTATGAAGCAGCAGTCTAAAGACCGCTGCTCCATAACCCTGTCCGCCTGCTCTTAGGCCGCGGACAGAGATCGCATGAAATCAACCTGATCCAATACGATCGGGTTTATTGACACCACTTGCTAGAGGCGGACTGGCCGCGAATCTGCAGGGGCCGGCGTTGCATCAGCAGTTCACAAGAGCTGCTGGTGCAATGCTGAATGCGGAGAGCGTATTGCTTTCCGCATTCAGCGGTGTCTGTCGGACAGACATTTGTTAAATAGGTCCCTCTGTGTCTAAGACATCCTTTCTGTTTGGTTAGTCTGAACCAGATGATATGCACTTGCATATCCTTCCTGTACAAATATGGGGACAGGTTTTTCTGTACAATAGAACTGTGTCAGCCATCTTGGTAACTTTGCCACTATAATATAAATGAAAATCACTTCACACACACACACACATACATACTGTATATGTATATACACTCACCAGCCACTTTATTAGGTACACCTTTTCATTTGCTTGGTAACACAAATTGCTAATCAGCCAATAACATGACAGCAACTTAATGCATTTAGGCATTGCTGAAGTTCAAACCGAGCATCAGAATGGGGAAGAAAGGAGATTTAAAGTGACACTCAAGTCAAAATTAAACTTTCATTATTCAGATAGAGCATGCAATTTTAAACAACTTTCCAATTTACTTCCATTAAAAAAGTGCACGGTCTTTTTATATTTAAACTTTTTGAGTCACCAGCTCCTACTGAGCATGTGCACGAATTTACAGAATAAGCTTATATGCATTTGTGATGGGCTGATGGCTGTAACATGGTATGTGTATGCATTTGTGATTGGCTGATGGCTGTCACATGGTACAGGGGGAGTGGAAATAGACATAACTTAAAATTGTCATTAAAAAAATTTACTATTCATTTGAAGTTTAGACTAAGTGCTATTGCATTGTCTTGTTATCATGCATTTGTTGATTATGCAAATCTACTGTGTTGACTGGTCCTTTTAGTGACTTTGAACGTGGCATGGTTGTTGGTGCCAGATGGCTGTTCTGAGTATTTAAAAAACTACTGATCTACTGGGATTCTCATGCACAACCATCTCTAGGGTTTACAGAGAATGGTCCGAAAAAGAGAAAATATCCAATGAGCGGCAGTTATGTGGACGACAATGCCTTGTTGATGTCAGAGGAGAATGAGCAGACTGGTTTGAGATGATAGAAAGGCAACAGTAACTCAAATAACCACTCGTTACAACCAAAGTATGCAGAATACCATCTCTGAACGCACAACACGATGGAACCTTGAAGCAGGCGGCTACAGCAGCAGAAGACCACACCGGGTGCCACTCCTGTCAGCTAAGAACAGGAATCTGAGGCTACAATTCGCACAGGCTCACCAAAATTAGACAATAGAACCATGTACATCTCTTTATGACTACAGTGTACCCATCTTCTGATGGCTACTTCAAGCAGGATAATGCACTGTGTCAAAAAGCTCAAATCATCTCAAACTGGTTTCTTGAACATGACAATGATTTCACTGTACTCCAATGGCCTCCACAGTCACCAGATCTCAATCCAATAGAGCACCTTTGGGGTGTGGTGGAATTGGAGATTGGCATCATGGATGTGTAGACGACAAATCTGCAACAACTGGGTGATGCTATCATGTCAATATGGACCAAAATCTCTGAGGAATGTTTCCAACACCTTGTTGAATCTATGCCACAAAGAATTAAGGCAGTTCTGAAGGCAAAAATGGGTGCAACCCTGGTACTAGCAAGGTGTACCTAATAAAGTGGCCGGTGAGTATATGTATATATATATATATATATCACAATCATGGCACTCTCCAGTCTTTTTTGCATATATCTTCTTTAATTAAAGAAGATATATGCAAAAAAGACCGGAGAGTGCCGTGATTGTGATTGATATTTACTTGGTTTAAACGTGCACCCTGGCAATATATGACTAATTGGAAAATAACGAGAGTGCTTGGTTCTGGGATTGTTTATGTATATATATATATATATATATATATATATATATATATATATACATTATATATATATAGTTGGAAAGTATGTTTTGTGCTAATAGCATGCACAGTGTCCCAGACAGACCTCAGCACGCTGCATTTACATAATGTTTGCTAATCCTGTATAACCCGATAGTGTTTTCACCTCAACTGTCAACTATTTTTTTTTTTATGAAAAAAAAGGTTTTTATTGATTTTTCAACATTTTTCAAATAACAAATCAGACCAACTGTGATACAGCTTCAAATATTTTACAAATCTTCTTGCCACCGTCTGAGGTGACCAAAGGTACGTAACAAAAAGGAAAAAACAAAAACAATAGACAAAGATATTAACTCAGCACCACCAATTTTTGACAGCCATATTCCATAAACCCTTCAGTGCCCCATCTTAGGCCTATTTGGAGGAGGACCCAGACAGAAAAGAAATTAATGTACGCCCTGAACACTTTATCTGGAATTCCAGCCCCTGCCCTGGAGGGAAATTGGATTCAACTCTGAGAGAAGGGAAAAAGGAAGTGTGTTGTGACCCAACCAGACTAGCTGGTCAGGAGCGGAGAGGGCAGGGGCTATGTCTATGGCCCCTATCATAGTCTCCCTTTTCTCTTTTAACCATTTCTGGCCTCAACGTACATTATCCAGGGTTCCCACATCTGCAAAAACTGTTCTTTATTATCTAATATATCTGCGGAGGCGCTGCTCATTTTATAGTAATAATCAATTTTATTCCTAATTATCAGAAATGAGGGAATCGTGGTCTTCCAATACCTTGCAATAGGTAACTTAGTTATAGTGCAAATTAATGTCACTAATTTATTTGCCCTTGGGGACAAACCTGGAAGAGGCTCATGTAGTAATGCCTGAGTGGGGGTTAGATTAATCTGCTTATCCATGATTTCACTTATGAGTGCTGATGTTTGGGACCATGTGTGTGATACATGGCAGCAATACCACCACATATGTGCATATGTTCCGCTTTCATTGCAACCTCTCAAACAACATGTGTTCGCATGTGCTGAATGTATTCTTGATGGATGGAAGTACCATCGATAAGCTACCTTTATGAAGTTTTCCTTTAATTGTGCACAAATAGAGAAAGAAGTACCAGACTTTAACGTGTCACACCACTTTTCAGCGGTCCAAGTAAAGTTAAATTCCGTTTCCCATTTTACCATAAATGGTAATTTACTCAGCTTGGATGTGGTGTTAAACTGAATGTATAAATTAGAAAACGTCCCTCTTGTCCGTTCAGCTGCTAAACAGATTCTCTCTAAATAGGAGCTGGCGGTAAGTTTATTTTGTCCTAGAATCTCATTTACTCTTGCCCTTAGTTGGAGGTAGTGAAACCAACTTACTCTCTCTTGTCTGTTTAATTCAACATATTGGTGAAATGATATTAGCTTAGTACCTACCAGCGCGTCTGCAATCTGATACAGGCCCTTATTTGCCCATTTCTTTTGCGTGGTCAGGTCATAATTGGTAGATAATGTCACCAAAGGGGTCGCCTTCGACCCCCTCAGTATCAGAGAGTACTTGGATGTCAATGTTTCCCACAGTGACAACGTATGTGATATGGTAATAAAATTTCGCCAATTAGGGGGCCTATCCTTTTTAGCAGTCCACAGCAATTTATAAATAGGGTAGATCCTAATCATATCTGATTCTATTTGAACCCATTGAATTTTGTCTAACTGGTTATGCCATAGAGCGGATTGTGCCATTCTGGCTGCGTAGTAGTACGCCGTCAGATCTGGCATTCCCATCCCACCACCTATTTTATGTCTAAGAAGTGTTTGTTTATTGACTCTGGATCTTCGATACTTCCAAATGAACGCTACCAGGTCTTTCTGTGTTTTCCGTAAAATAGCGACAGGTATAGTTATGGGTAATGAGCGGAAGAGATACAGAATTTTAGGTAGAACCGTCATTTTAATCGACATCAGCCTGCCATACAGAGAAATATTAAGCTTGTTCCATCTTAATAACAAATTTTTGATATGTGTGAACATGGGCGTATAATTTAATTTATAGAAAAGGTCTAGATTATTCGGAATTGTGATACCCAAATACTTTATACCCTTATCTGCCCAAATAAAGTCAAAATTCAAGGCTAATAGTTTTTTGGTATGTTCTGGGAGATGTGTGCTAATCGCCTCACACTTATCATTATTGATCTTGTATCCTGAAATGCCGGCAAATCTGCTAATAGTTGAGTATACCAGAGGAAGGGAAATCATGGGTTTGGTAATGGACAGAATGACATCATCTGCGAATAGGCTGATATTATGTTCTCTGTCACCTATCTTAATCCCACTAATGTCTACATTTTGCCTAATGCTAGTTGCCAACAGTTCGATACATAGGGCGAACAACAATGGTGACAGTGGGCACCCCTGTCTGGTTCCATTTAGAATGTTTATAGAGGAGGACTTATAACCCGCTATTTTGATGGCAGAGGGGTTAGAATAGATTGTCGAAACTGCCGCACAAAAATTCCCCAAAAAGCCCATGTTTCTTTCATGTAATTAGCAAGAGTCCATGAGCTAGTGATGTATGGGATATACATTCCTACCAGGAGGGGCAAAGTTTCCCAAACCTTAAAATGCCTATAAATACACCCCTCACCACACCCACAATTCAGTTTTACAAACTTTGCCTCCCGTGGAGGTGGTGAAGTAAGTTTGTGCTAGATTCTACGTTGATATGCGCTTCACAGCAGGCTGGAGCCCGGTTTTCCTCTCAGAGTGCAGTGAATGTCAGAGTGATGTGAAGAGAGTATTGCCTATTTGAATTCAATGGTCTCCTTCTACGGGATCTATTTCATAGGTTCTCTGTTATCGGTCGTAGAGATTCATCTCTTACCTCCCTTTTCAGATCGACGATATACTCTTATATACCATTACCTCTACTGATTCTCATTTCAGTACTGGTTTGGCTATCTGCTATATGTAGATGAGTGTCCTGGGGTAAGTAAGTCTTATTTTTTGTGACACTCTAAGCTATGGTTGGGCACTTTATACGTAAAGTTCTAAATATATGTCTTTAAACTTATATTTGCCATGATTTAGGATAATCAGTATTCCTTCTTTCAGACTGTCAGTTTCACTATTTGGGAAAATGCATATGAATAAAATATTTTTTCTTACCTTAAAGAAATTTTCTAATTGACTTTTTCCTTGCGGGTTGTTAGGCTCGCGGGGGCAGAAAATGCTTCAATTTATTGCGACATTCTTGGCGCGAACTTTTTTGGCGCAAAATTTTGTCATTTCCGGCGCCATAGTTGACGCCGGAAGTTTACACGTGGTTGCGTCATTTTTGACGCATGTGTGTTACAGATGTTTTTTTGCGCCAAAAAGTGTGGGCGTCATACTTGGCGCCAAAAAAATGTGGGCGTCATAATTGGCGCCAAAAAATGTGGGTGCCATACTTGGCGCCACTTTTTTTCACATTATTTAAGTCTCACTTTTTTGTTGCTTCTGGTTGCTAGAGGCTTGTTTGTTTTGCATTTTTCCCCATTCCTGAAACTGTCATTTGAGGAATTTGATAATTTTGCTTTATATGTTGTTTTTTTCTATTACATATTGCAAGATTTTCCATAAATTATTCCTGGATCAGAACATACTGAGGGATTCCTGTTGACTAAGAAGTCCTACCAAAGCTAAGTTAATTTATTTTAAATGTTATGAATCTTTATATTTAGCTATGGTTTGTAATAAGTTATCATGATAAACTTTTACATGCAGAATCCATTAGTATTTATGCTTTATGTATTGCTTTTCTTTTTACATCTTATGTACAAGATATACTTAGAAAATTTATAAGAATATTTTTCTGATTCTAGGTTAAGGCTTTGTCTGACTTTGCGCCTTCTATTAAAAAAATTTTAGGTCTTTTTCAAACTTCTTTTTGATGAAGTTTCAAATGACCAACAACATACTGAATTATCCTTCTCTGATGATGTTTTTTCTCTTTCAGAACTTTTCTTCATCAGATATTGACACTAACAAATCTACTTTTTTATTTTTTATTAGAGTACATTTGTTTTTTGTTGAAAAGGTGTTGATTATTTTGGATATTGAGGTAACTAGTTCTTTTTCAAAACTAGCTAACATTTTATTTCTGCTTATTTTATCTTCTGTGTCTTCAGAGGTTTTTTTTCCATTCCTTCATACTAGGGAATGGAATAGGCTGACAATTTTCTTCAAAGGTTTTAAATTATATTCTTTGCCGGCAGTTAAATTCAATTTTGAGGGTTCTCCAATTTAATGGGGCTATCTCTACTCCTGCTAAATTATGCTATTGTTTCTATAGCAAAATAGTATTTATTTTCTTTTTAAATGGTTGTATCCTATTTAAGGAAATTTTTTTATTTTCAGGTACTTTTCTTGGACCTGTCATTTATTTGGATGATGTTGCTTTTGCTCCATTTTTTATGTTTACTTTAAAGATCAAGTATCAGATTATGTATTATTTAGCATTGTTAAGGGACAAAGTCTACTGCTCATTTGAGGTTCAGACTGGGTGCTGTTGCATTTATCTTGTTGTCTTGCATTTTTGTTTATGCAAGTCCGTTGTGTTCTGGTCCCTTAACTGGATTAACATGCTAATAATTTTATTTGTTTCTTCATTTTTATTGAATATTTTCACAAATGAGGTTTAATCTATGTCTTTAGCTGTTTTTAGCTAGAAGAAATTTTGTGATTTCTAAAAAATCCTTATTTCTTTTTTTCCAAGATAATCAATTATTTGATTCATATTGGATTCAATTCTTAACTGTTACTCTGGGCTTCAAGATTAAGTTCTTAGACTAAAACTTTAAGCTTATTTTAGTTTGGTTGTTCTTACTAAAGAACAAAATTCTAAATTCTTACCCAAGTAACATGTTTTTATTTAGAAGTTTTTTTGGTTCTATTCGGTCCAAAATTCTTAGATTTTGGGTACAAAATAAAATTTGAAGTAAAACCGTCTGTGAGAAGTCTTTTTCTCTCTATTATATTCCAGCTATTCCAGTAAGGCTAACACTTTCCTTAATGTGTTTCAGTCCCATATATTTTGGGTAATGTTGAAGTGCGGTTGATCACCTGTTGAGGATCAAGCGCTGCTCAGATCTGGAATCTTCTGGGGTATTTATTCCAGTTCCATTTTTAGGATCTGGGTTTTGGGGTTTTATTCAAACTATTCATTGTTCCAAAGATAGAAAATCTTTTTATTATATAAATGTAACATCTTTTAGATTGGTATTTATATGGTCTATTCTGACTTTTTTTGGTCAGTGATAGCATTATTTGTTTTCATTAGATACAATAGATGCATATCTTCATTTCTGTTTTCATTCAGATTATTTTTATTTTCTGAGACTACGGAATCTCATATGATTCAATTTTGTTTTTTTTCAAGACATGGTTAGAGGATCTTTTTATCAAAAGCTCTTGATTCTTCACACAAGGGTCACCTTTTTTAGGTTTCCAGATAGATTGTGTCACTGTCTTTGTCTCTAACAGATAAGTGATTTTTTTCTTATTGGGTTCCGTCTGTCGGTACCTTCAGTCTCTATTATTTCCTTCAGTTGCTATATATGCATGGAAATTTAGGTCTTATGGATGCAGCATTGGATTCATTTTCCTTTGCTCATTTTCATAGAAAACCTTTCCAGTTTTTTATGCTGCATAATGGTGCAGGGATTCTAGGATTTCACTTTTTAAATCTTCGAATTCTATGTTTATCTATCTTTGATTCGGTGGTTAAGATCACCATCATTTAGTTCTACAGGTCTCTTTGATTCTTTCAACCTGGACCATGATCTCTATAGATGCGAGTATTTTAGGTTGGGAGGCTGTCTGAGGTTCTCTGTCAGCACAAGGGGTTTGGAAATCTCAGGAGGCGAGATTACCATTTGATATTTTGGAACTCCGTGCATTCCCAGAGTTCTTCAGTTGGTTTCTTTTGAAGAAGAGACGTTTATTGTTTTTTTCAGACATTATCACATCTGTGGTGTATGTCAATCATCAGGGTGTGACTATCAGTCTTTAGACTGTGACAAGTATCTCGGATATTTGCTTGGGCTAAAATCCAGCTCCTATCTAAATTCTGGGGTCCATTTCCCAGGTATAGACGTTTGGGAAGCGGATTATCTCTGTTAATCAAGCTTTACATCCGGGAGAATGGTCTTTACCCAGATATGTTTTTCAATTTTTCAGATGTGAGGGCTTCCAGAAATAGATCTGTTGGCCTCTCGTCTTAACAAGGAATTTCCCAGGGGCCTATTTCAGGTCCGGGGATCCTCAGGCGGAAGTAGCGTATGCATTGACACTTCCTTGGAATTATCATTCTGTCTATATCTTCCGCCTCTAGTTCTTCAAAAATTCTAATGGAGCGTTCGTTTGTACTGCTGGTGGTTCCAGCATGGCCTAACAGGTTTTGGTATGCGGATCTCATTCGGATGGCCAGTTGCCAACCTTGGACATTTCCGTTAAGACCAGACCTTTTATCTCAAGGCCCATTTTTCCATCACGATCTCAAATCATTTAATTTGAAGATATGGAGATTGAACATTTGATTCTTAGTCATAGAGGTTTCTCTGACTCAGTGATTAATACTATGTTACAGGTTTATAAATCTGTCTCTAGAAAGATTTATTATCGAGTTTGGAAGACTTTCATTTCTTGGTGTTCTTCTCATAAATTCTTTTGGCATTCTTTTAGAATTCCTAGAATTTTACAATTTTTCAGGTTGGTTTTGTCTGCAAGTTATTTGAAAGGACAAATCTCTACTCTTTCTGTTCTTTTTCACAGAAAGATTGCTATTCATTCTGATATTCATTGTTTTGTACAGGCTTTGGTTTGTATCAAGCCTGTCATTAAGTCAATATCTCCTCCTTGGAGTCTCAATTTGGTACTGAGGGCTTTACAGGCTCCTCCGTTTGAACCTTTGCATTCTCTGGACATTAAAATTACTTTCTTGGAAAGTATTGTTCCTTTTGGTTATCTCTTCTGCTAGAAGAGTTTCTGAGTTTTCTGCTCTTTCTTGTGGATCTCCTTTTCTGATTTTTCATCAGGGTAAGGCAGTGTTCCTTCCTGTTATTCATTATTTTGTTCAGGCTTTGGTTCTTATCAAACCTGTCATTAAGCCAATTTCTCCTCCTTGGAGTTTTAATTTGGTTCTAAAGGCTTTACAGGCTCTTCTATTTGAGCATATGTTTTCTCTAGGCATTATTTACTTTCATGGAAAGTATTGTTCTTTTTAGACATCTCTTCAGCTAGAACAATTTTTAATTATCTGTTCTTTCTTGTGAGTCTCCTTTTTCTGATTTTTTCATCAGGATAAGGTGGTTTTTGCTATCCTCATTTCAATTTTTACCTAAAGTTGTGATTTCTATCAACATTAGGGAGGAATTATTGTCTTTTGCTAAGACTTCTTTGGTAAGATTCTTACATTCTTTGGATATGATAAGAGTTTTGAAATCTTATGTTGAAGCTATTCAGATTTCAGATAGTCTTCTAGTCTATTTGTTATCTTTTCTGGTGTTAGGAAGGTCAAAAGGCTTCTGCCATTTATTTGGCATCTTGCTTAAACGTTTGATTCATCATGCTTATTTGGAGTCGGGTTTATTCCCGCCTCAGAGGATTATGGCTCATTCTACTAGGTAAGTTTCTACTTCCTGGGCTTTTTAAGAATGAAGCTTCTGTTGATCAGATTTGCAAAGCAATGACTTGGTCTTCTTTGCATACTTTTACTATGTTCTACCATTTTGATGTTTTCTCTTCTTTAGAAGCAGTTTTGGTAGAATGGTACTTCAGGCAGCTGTTTCAGTTTGATTCTTCTGCTTATATTTTCAGTTTTTTTCATTATAAAAATTGAAACTTTTTTGATTTGGGTAGTGGATTAATTTTTCAGCGGAATTGGCTGTCTTTATTTTATCCCTCCCTCTCTAGTGACTCTTGCGTGGAAGTTCCACATCTTGGGTATTTATTATCCCATACGTCACTAGTTCATGGACTCTTGCTAATTACATGAAAGAAAACATAATTTATGTAAGAACTTACCTGATAAATTCATATCTTTCATATTAGCAAGAGTCCATGAGGCCCACCCTTTTTTGTGGTGGTTATGATTTGTATAAAGCACAATTATTCCAATTCCTTATTTTTTTGATGCTTTCGCTCCTTTTTTATCACCCCACTTCTTGGCTATTCGTTAAACTGAATTGTGGGTGTGGTGAGGGGTGTATTTATAGGCATTTTAAGGTTTGGGAAACTTTGCCCTTCCTGGTAGGAATGTATATCCCATACGTCACTAGCTCATGGACTCTTGCTAATATGAAAGAAATGAATTTATCAGGTAAGTTCTTACATAAATTATGTTTTTTTAACACCGCAGCTAGATACTCCCAATTTACACGATCAAATGCCTTCTCTGCATCTAATGAAATAAACAGAGAAGGCACATTTTGTTTTGAGGCAAAGTCTACGAGGTCTATAATTTTCCAAACATTATCCGGGGCCTCTCTATTGCGTATAAATCCCACCTGATCCTGATGAATAAATTTTGGAAGAATATAATTTAATCTAGTCGCCAAACTTTTTGTAAATAATTTAATATCTAAATTAATCAGGGAGATGGGCCTATAATTTTTGCAGTGTTGTTTACATTTACCATGCTTAGGAATTACTGAAATACGGGCTTCTAAAAGTTCATTTGTATTTGTGGCACAGAAGACGTCCTAGTTATTTCTTTTAATTTAAACACTAGTAGTTTGTCAGGTTTGTTGGCTTGTATAAAATACTGGGTATCAACCAATTTTAGGGACCTGGTAGCCTCCTTTGTCAATAATTGATCTAGAGCATATTTTTTATCCCTCAATAGCTTTAACGTTTTATTATCAAGTGATAGCTGATGTTGTAATTGTAAGTGTTTGATCTCATTTCTAAGGTGTTCAAGTTGAGCCAAATAGACTCTATTTTGTTTGCTAGATTCTTTTCTCAAAATGCCTCTGGTGAAAGCTTTTAAAGCCCCCCATATATGCAAAGGATTAGACACTGAGTTATGGTTAAGAGTTAAAAAATGAGAAATTTCTGTCTGTAAATTCTGTGTGAACAGCTTATCTCTAAATAATGTTGGATTTATAGTCCAGCTTCTGCCCCTATGAGGGTCAATTAAGCCAGTAAGCTTTGTTAGCACAACATTGTGGTCCAACCAAGTTGCCGGTATGATGTCAGAAGCTAGAATCAGGGGTGACATGATCTGGCTCACTAGAATACAATCTATCCTGGAATATACATTATGTGGTGCGGAATAGAATTAATAATCTCTTACTTTTGGGTTTCTATTTCTCCAACTATCCACCAAATTATGGTCACGAAAAAAGTCATACAAAAGCTTTTTGGAGCTTGGAGAGGAAGTCGTGGATGGGATCGCTGACTTATCTAAATCGGCATTAGCTACTAAATTAAAATCTCCCCCTATGATTAAACGGGATTTTCTCAAGGTGGTTAGCAGTTTTCCTACCTTAGACAAAAAGGCAGCCTGAGAATCATTAGGTGTATATATATTACCCAGTATCACATGAGTGTCGTGTATTCTGCCCTTAACGATAATATATCTTCCTGCCTTATCGAGAATTATCTCATCTTCGCTCTGAATGTACTAGAATGGATACTCCACATTTCTTGGATTGACAAGTAGCATGACATTGAGTGGGGTAACTTTTATCCCAATATTTTGGGGTTTTAATTTTTGTGAAATGAGTTTCCTGCAATAGGATTATATGGGCTTTCATGGATTTATATGTGTCTAATGCTTTACGTCTCTTGATATTAGAATGCAACCCCCTAACATTATGTGAGACTATATTAATAGACATTTCTTAACTATAGATATAAAAAGGGAAAAAACAATTATTGAAACATAAGCTGAAAAACTCACCAGGTGTTGTCCGGCCAGGTCCCCCTCCCTGTATGGGTGCAGAGCTGTCAAACCTGCCCCGTGGAACATATATGTGTTGAGACATACCTCTATAAATTGTACAAAATGCTGAGATGGAAGAATATTTAACAGTTAGTCTGAGCAATAAAAAAATCAACTAACAACTGACCTTGTGCGGTCTGAACTAGGATCCAGGATCCAAGGATGCAATCTAACATAGCAATAACAAATAAGACAAAGAAAATAACAAACATAAAGAACCAATATAAACAAAGAAATCTTGGGCATACAATATTGGCATATTAAATACCTATCAACTTGGTATTATAACTAGAATTAAGGGTGGACCCCCTTTCTCTGGACCTAAATTAATCATCTAATTATTCGAGAACATAAGTAAACAGAAATTAGTTCAACACCTCTGAGTGTAACAAAGATAGAACCCAATAATCGAAAAAACAGAAAGGCTGATGAAATAAGTGTTAAAACTTCACCTTTAATTGAAATTCCGTGAGTAAAAAACAAAGGCACAGCACACAGACCTGTGTGCTGTGCCTTTGTTTTTTACTCACGGAATTTCAATTAAAGGTGAAGTTTTAACACTTATTTCATCAGCCTTTCTGTTTTTTCGATTATTGGGTTCTATCTTTGTTACACTCAGAGGTGTTGAACTAATTTCTGTTTACTTATCATTACAAAAGAGGGCTTAGCAGGGGAGCCCTTCTCAACACCTGTGTAACAAGCCGTGATGCTGCTATGAACACAGGCAGTATCTGTGACTGTTGCTACAAATTGCGCTACTAGTAGTGAATATAACAGTTCCGTTTTCCTGGATCTCATCTGACATTGGATATCATTCTCAGAATCAAGTGAGTTTGTTATTGCTAGAACGGTCTAGCTTATGTTTCATTTACAACGATGAGTCTTGCGAATGTAAGGGGTTAACGGTTTTGGTAATCAATTGCAACAATCAACACAGGTTTACTACAATTGTTTCATAATTGGACAAAGCGATACATTGTCTCAGCTAGCACACACGAATATAATGTGCTGCTTATTTAACATTATTTCTTGCTTTTGATCCTTGTATTGAATTGCACAGCCCGAGCTGTTTGTTTGCATATTCGAGAACATACACAAATGGAGTCCAGTTCCAGAGTCACATAATTTTTCGGGCTTGTTCTCAAAATTCAAGCCCCCTTTGATGCACATATCTCCCCTTAGGGATCATGTGAAATTACAGCTAGAACCTGGGCTTTGCTCTTGCAGATCAAGTTGGACTCTCCGGTTCTTGGTTTCGCTTCTTGGTCTTTCCATTCTTGAGCACTGGTGTCCAGGTGCGTGTTAGAGCTTTCCGTTGTGGCTTGGGAGACTGAGAAGGTGTATACGATGTTTTATCAATATGAAGCCTGTTTAAAATCAACTGTCCTTGACTGATGTTTTGTCCACTGTAAAAGACAACTTAAAGGGGAATCCCCATCTATATTTAATCTGAGCATTGGCTAGGGCTGCTACTATTGGCTTGAATTCTCTTTTTCAGAGTGATAGGGGAGAGATCCGCAAATATTTTGATTTTGTGGCCCTCAAAAGTGATCTCTGGCACTCCCCATACCACTTGCATGATTCTGTCTTTAATATGGTAATAGTGAAGTTTTGTTATCACATCTCTGTGTGCTCTAGGAGTCGGAGGCTTGACCAAGGCTCGATGAACTCTATCCATAAGAAGGAATGATGCATCTTCCTCTGGTAGTAATTGCTGAAAGATCTGTGTGATGATATCTTGAAGATTATTATATTTTTCAGGTAAGTTGCGTATGCGAATGTTAGATCTACGAGATCTATTTTCCAGATCCTCTAGGTGATCCTCTAATTTTTGTATTTGAGCTTGCTGTGAACTCACCGTTGCTTGTAGTTCTGGGATCTCTTTCACTATTTCATCAACCTTATCTTCAATTGCTGAAGTTCTCTCACCTATATCAGCAATGTCCTGCTTTAACTCTGAAAGAGCCGCTCTCATTTCTTCGTGGAACATTTGTTTTATCTGCTTTAGGAGAGCCTCATTTGAGGGGGTTGACTTTTGAGAGGGAATGGGGAGATCTCCTGTATCTTCTTCCTGTTCCATCCGTTGAGATAGGTCTAGTAGTGCCTGTTTTTTTTTCTGTTGTGATTTGGATAAACACTCTTTGACTGATTGAGTGCGACTTTTCATCTTCTGGAAGTGGTTGATGAAGATATGTGGAAAAGAAAGGAAAAAAAAAAAAAAGAAAACAAAGAGAAGAAAAAGGATCTTATACTTATCACAGAGTAAAAATCGGTGGTTAGTTAATTAGCCTCTATGCCTTTAAATCTTAGCACCTTGATGGCCACGTAGCAGCCCAGAAAACCTTAATCTTTCAGAGAGCCACCCTTCCTCTTTAATTCAATTAGACATGCCCGAAAAATTCCTTAGCCAGGTCATTTCAGCTTTTGTTGTACCCATTTGTGTTTGAAAATGGAAAGGGTGTGACATGCGTGAAACAATTCTGATAAGGTGGGGTGAATTAGGGCCTGCAATAAGCACCTCTCCTGTATTCCCGGTTGCCTAACGTTCTTCAGGCTAGAGGATGAGAGGGTAGCGAGTGGAAATAGCCCTTGTATGTATTGTGTCACCCTATCAGAAGTCCATCTGCCAGACATAAATCACATAAGATGCAATGTAGAGGGTCACTTTTTTCCCAATTCTGTTATGCTTCCAATCAGCACTCAACTCCTCAGGGAAGTCTGTCCTCACAGGACCATCACGGAACATCAAGGAACTTTGTATATGACCCACCAGCAAGCTGGCTGGCAGGAAAGGGGTGAGGAGAGAGTGCAAATTTTTACTGCAGAGAATAAACAACAAACCTCTGCTGGCAGAGGCAGGAATAAACTGTTTCAGACTGCTCCTGTTTTTCAGGCTAGCTTTTAATGTCCTTTTTCTATGATAGATTATAAATTAAAGCTATAGCCCAGACTATATATCCAGCTCTGAAATTAATCCTGCATGTGATTAAACAAATGTGGCCTTAATATTTTGCAAACGTATAAAGCACACCAGGGTCTCCCTCCTTCTTTGCAGTTATATAACGTGTGTCTTAGACCCCCAGTTTATTTTTTATAATAGGCCATCTGTCCATATAGCATATGTGAGTTGTGAAGTGCCAAAATAGCAAAAATGTACCTGTAAAATGGCGGTTCGCGCCAAACTCCGTTTTTTTCCTCTGACCCTCTACTGTGGCTGAAGCAGGTCTTATTGCTCAGTTGCAGCTGTTTGCTTGTTAAAATGTCTAGTCGCGACCGGTATTGTGGCCTCAGGAATATTTAAAGGCCTTCTGTGTAGCCTTCCGGTCCGGAGTAGGCCGCAGCCTCGGACTTTCCCAGATTTCTGCCGGTACTCAAGTCCGGATCGGATTCCGCCTTCCAAAATTGTGAAAAAAACAAGCTGAATTCCGTTGTCCAAGCTGGGGGTACTACCCAGAGTTTAAGGATGGCTTTGCTGGTCTTTTAAAATAACTTTTTGCCAGTTTTTGAACGTTTCTGGTCAGGAGCTCCACACAGACACTGCTGCTTCGATGGCTGGCTAGCTCCGCCCCCAACTGTCAACTATTTTACCTTTACAACTAGTAATTTTTTTTTTGTGTGTGGTGTTGATATTATTATTAACACCAGTAATTTATTTATCTGTTTTAAGGTCTCCTACCCTATTTATGTGCCATTTTGACAAACCCACCAAGAAACTAAGCACTCTGACTCTTCTGCAGTGCACCGCTGCCTGTCACCACTAATTGATGGCAGATTGGCAGCAGCAGTACTCTGCTCCAGGTAGTAATGGGATGCGAATGCTAATTTTCCATTGCATTCTTCTCATTGAGAGTCTGACAGTCTATGCGCAGAGCCCTACCCAGACCCCGGTTCCCAAAAGCAGCCATAAGAGTTAGTTTACTCAACACAGAGACTCTGCTCAGTGAGCTTAGCCACATGCTAAATTCTTCTCCTCTGACTCTAACTTTTAATTGAGATTTGAGAACAAGTTAGGAGGAGCATCCTAAGTATTGCTGCAAAGCGCTAATTGAAGGGAACGGATAAGGGTTAGCACGGCTGTTGAGAGCCTAGAGTGCCGCTCCTAACAATACATAACTAAATTGGACAGGACTGGAGGATCTGCGGTGAACCCCCCCCCAGAATGCGGGCCCTCGGTTGGTGACCGATTGCCCAATGGGTCAGTCTGCAATGCGGGACTGAAGTAGAAGAAAAATAGCAGGCACTACAAATGGTACGTACTGCCCTGTATGTCATCTTTCATGTCTGTGCACTTTTTAAATGGATGTTAATAAATTTGAAAATGTTATTTTATTTCACCATTTTTAGTGCCTGCTCTTTTTCTTCTATTTCAAATATTTGCGGCTTGATTCCGCCACTGCTACGGCACTCCAGGCGAAGTGGAGGACTTGGGTGACCTTTCTGTAGCGGTTTCACTTCCGGTACTGATGATAGAGAGACGTCGAGATCTGTGGACAGTATTTTTGCTAATGCGGGACTGAAGGCTGTCGCAGTGGGACAGACTTCTGAATTTGGGAGTGTCCTGCACAAATCATTACAGTTGGGAGGTATGGTTTTGCAGGGGTGTATACAGAGACATGATTAAGACCTCCTAGAATATGGAGTTATGCCCCTGTCATGTGACAGCAATTACACAGACTCATAAACATATACACTGTGAACTTGTGCTCATCCTCAGTAGTAGCTGGTGTTTCAGAAAGTGTGCACATAAGACACAGTTTGATAATGGAAGTAAGTTGGAAAGTATCTTAAAACTGCATGTGCTATCTGAATCATGAAAGTTTAATTTTGACTTTAGTGTCCCTTTAAATAAGAAATGGATCCAAGCCTTTTTTCAGTGTTTCATTCAAAGGGGCACTTTATGCAGCTTTCATTTAAAATAAAACTAACAGAAATTGCATAATTCCTAGATATTTAATGTATCTAAAGTAGTTCATGCTTTATGGCTTATTGGTACAAATCCCACAGAAAAAAATATTTTATCCATCCAAAGAACATCCATTCTCCAGAACACAAAGCACTTCAATACATTTTAAACTACTCTCTTTTTAATGGAACAGAGAATATGAGTACACTGTCCCTTTAAATGAGAATACATGAACTTCTTGCCAAAGTACCATGCCCACATTGTACAACCCATTCATTAGAGGGTGGAAGAAGTGCTGAGTAATGAGACTAAGTCTATAAAAAACATATTTCATGGTAAAATCATGAATCCCACATCATTTCAGCTGTTATTTTTTGTTTTTCATTCCTTATTTTAGTCCTTTAAACCCACAAACTATAGGGAAACAATGTTTAATGGTCATTGAGTTCCCAACTGAAATAGAGATTGGCATGTTGTGTTTTTATAATTACATGTAAATTCCAGAAAATGATTGCAAAGAACATTTGCCATTATGTGAAATAAGCTGTATAGAAAGTCATTTTCAAAATAAAATTGTTTTATAACTATGTTGTATCACTGGAAACTTAATTTAAGTTTAATTCTTGATTTAAACTGCAGAAAGAGTATAATCATTTAGAATTAAAAAATGCTAACTACAAAGAGCACTGGCACCTAAATATGGCCTCAGTCACTATCTACTTTTCGAAATTGGAGCGGTCAGAATTGTGGCTTTTCAAGTATTTCTCAGACCCGAAAAACACTTAGGGCCAGATTACGAGTTGTGCTCTGTTTCCTGTGAGCAATATTGAGTTTATCTCAGCAGCTTGCGTGCGTTGGAAGGATCGCTCGTATTACAAGTTGAAAGTAAATGCGAACACGTGAGCGCCATCGTGATTCGTGCTAAAATGATTACCACAACCTCTGAGCTCTGGTTAACTGTTATGCGAGACAAAAAAGTGTCACAAAACACATAAAAAATACATTGTACAGTTACACTCATAATAACACTGTCTGATAAAAACTATGAAAACAAATATTGCACAAAAAAAGTTATAAGGGCTCAAAGATATGAGGTCTCAGGTGTTAGGGGAAAAAAGGTAGGCAAAGGGCTTTAACATAGAGTTACATACATATACATGTCTAAATATGTATGTTTGTATGTATGTATATATATATATATATAAATATATATATATATATACCGTATATCTATATATTTATGTGTGTACTGTACATATGTATTTATATGTGTCCATATGTATTTACAGACATATATACATGTAAACACAAATACATATGTACACATATATTGACATATATCTAAGTGCATTGGAGCCCTTTTTTAGTCAGGTAGATGAAAACATGTTAAAGCATAAAAACATAGCAGAACATGATCTATGTATTTTTAAATAGATATTCCTATATATATATATATATATATATATATATATATATATATATATATATATATATATATATATATAAAACTGTATTTATACCTATATATAATCATTTATATACTTAGGTATAGATATATGTTTTACCAAAAAAAATCATATATATATATATATATACCGTATATATATATATATATATATATATATATATATATATAATATAAAGATTGAGTCCAGCACTAGACCTGCATATAGTTTACACAATGTGTCCCTGTCACAATGGAGCATCCGCAAACCTCCAAGCAATGTAGTCCATATATGTAATTGTGACAGCACCACAGCAGTTTTTAAAGGTGAAAAATGATTTTATAAAAACGACGTTTCGGACCTACATGGTCCTTAATCATGCATAGTTAAAACAACTGAATACAAACACTTAAAAAGGCTACCTGGGCCAATCAAATCACATCTCTCTTCACAATTTAGTTTAACCCCTACCTATCCAGTTTAAGGTTCATTTTAGGAATAGTGACATCTAGTGGTACCAGAAGCATTAAACACAAAAATTATAAAAACAAATGTAAATCATAATCCCTATTCAGACCATATGGATGGAGTGTATTTAAGAATTTAATCCACCACACCTCCTTTTGTTTTAATTTAAAGTGTCAGTAAACATTAAAAATAATGTTATATAATTCTGCACATAGTGCAGAATTATATAACATTATATTAGCGCAATCTTTCTAAAACAAAATTTCCCCTTTTAAAAAACCCCTGCTGTTTTACAGACCCGCTCTCTGTGAGCTCTCTGTGATCTGCTGAGCAGGTCTGTTTTTTTCAAGCAGCGCATCGGGCCAGCTGTATAGTCACAGCCCGGCCCGACCGCGCCATAGCACTAAGTGCAGCTCGCTCCTGCTCTGTCAGACAGCAGGAGCGAGCTGCACTTAGTGCTATGGCACGGTCGGGCCGGGCTGTGACTATACAGCTGGCCCGATGCGCTGTTTGAAAAAAACAGACCTAATCAGCAGATCACAGAGAGCTCACAGAGAGCGGGTCTGTAAAACAGCAGGGGTTTTTTAAAAAGGGAAATTTTGTTTTATAAAGATTGCGCTAATATAATGTTATATAATTCTGCACTATGTGCAGAATTATATAACATTATTTTTAAGGTTTACTGTCCCTTTAAATTCTCTATTCCCCCCTCTCCTGTATTGTGGAATATGATCAATGACCTGGAACCGGAGCTGACTGACTGTATGACCCATTTGTGTAAAGTGTACTGAAACAGGTAAAGACATATCTTTAGATTTAATAAAAGCTTTATGTTGGCTAAACCTATCTCTGGCGGCCTGGGTGGTCTCATTGGAGTCCCTACTACAATTTGAAGAGGATATCAACATATCTATGATAGGTATCATATTTACCCTTACCTATTCTCAGCATGAAATTAGCTTTTTAGACACTATGGTGTATAAGCAAAGCAATAAGTTAATTACGGATCTTTATACAAAACCAACCGATAAAAACACACTTCTTAGGTATAAACATTTTCATCCAGATTCTGTTTTTAAGTCAACACCTATAAGTCTATTGTTACGCACTAAGAGGATTGTCAAAGATCAGAAAAAGTTATCTGATGGATTGGAATTTATGGGTAATAAATTTGTGAAAAGTGGTTACCCTAAGAAAATCATTGAGAATACTATCTTTGACTTGGAAAAAGAGAACGATATATGTGATGATAAGACTAACAGGTTGGTATTTTCAACAGAATACAGTGATAGGAGTAGGGACATATTTAGGATTGTTAGAAAACATTGGTACCTTTTGTCCAAATATAATCCAGAGGTTGAAACATTTAAATTGCCTCCTATGCCCTCTTACCGGCGTGTTAAGAATCTTAGGGACAATATGGTTAAGGCAGATGTGGATACAACTAAACCTACCACCATTAATTATCTAACTACCCCTAATAAAGGATGGTACCCTTGCTTACATTGTGTGCAATGCAATTCCATTATTAAAAGTAACTTTCTGGCACAAAATTATAGGAGGAAACAACTCACTATTAGAGGCCTATATACATATCAAACTGATTATGCTATTTGCCGCCAGAGATAGGTTTAGCCAACATAAAGCTTCTATTAAATCTAAAGATATGTCTTTACCTGTTTCAGCACACTTTACACAAATGGGTCATACAGTCAGTCAGCTTCGGTTCCAGGTAATTATTATTATTATTCTTTATTTATAAAGCGCCAACAGATTCCGCAGCGCTGCCCATGGGTACAAGGATAACAGTACAATGGAGAAAACAATATGATAAAAGACAAAATTTTACAGACAAAATACAGGGGGAATTGAGGGCCCTATTCGCGTGGGAACTTACAAGATGGGTAGGAGGATGGGAAACAGGAGGTGGGGACTGCAAAGGTGAGAATGATATTAGTGAGGAGATAGAGGGCAACTGTTAGTTAAGTGAAGTTAGTTTGTTAATAAGTCGGGTGATAAGCTTCCCTGAACAGAAAGGTCTTTAGAGAACGTTTAAAGGAGGAGAGGTTAGGGGCAAGTCTGACAGCATGAGGAAGTGTATTCCAGAGGGTTGGTGCCACACAAGAGAAGTCCTGTAGTCTAGCATGAGAGGAGGTGATGGTAGAGGACACAAGAAGCAGGTCATTGTTGGATCTTAGGGGCGGGCAGGAGTATATTTGTTGACAAGTGAGGACAGGTAGGGTGGGGCAGCATTGGTGAGGGCTTTGTAGGTCAGGGTGAGAATTTTGAATTAAATTCTGTTGTGAATGGGGAGCCAGTGAAGGGACACACAGAGAGGTGCAACAGAAACAGAGCGTCAAGAGAGGAGGATTAGCCTGGCAGATGCATTTAGGATGGATTGGAGGGGAGAGAGGTGGGAGAGAGGGAGGCCAGTTAGTAAGTTGTTACAGTAGTCAAGTCATGAAATTACCAGGGAGTGGATTAGCTGTTTAGTAGTTTCAGCACTTAGAAACGGACGAATTTTGGAGATATTAGTGCTGCCAACAGTGATAGAAAAATTAGAAACTGGAGTAGAGGGGGGAATTAGAAGTAGTTCGGTCTTGGACATGTTTATTCTTAGGTGGTGAGAGACCATCCAGGAGGAAATGCCAGATAAGCAGTCGCTGATGTGAGAATTTGAAAGAAGGAGAGAGTGCAGGGGTGGAAAGGTAGATCTGGGTATCATCAGCATAGAGATGATAGCTGAAGCCATAACTATTGATAAGTTTACCCAGTGAAGAAGTGTAGAAGAGTAGAGGACCAAGGACAGAGCATTGAAGTACTCCAACAGACAGAAGCAAAAGAGAGGAGGAGTCACCAGCAAAAGAGATGGAGAAGGATCTGTTAGAGAGATAAGAGTGGATCCAGGAGAGGGCAGTGTCACAGACCCCAAGAGAGCTGAGAGTCCATAGGAGAAGGGGATGGTCAACAGTGTCAAAGGCAGCAGAGAGGTCAAGTAAGATGAGTAGCCTTTGTTTTTAGCAGAAAGGAGATCGTTAGTAACCTTGGTGAGGGCAGTCTAGCGGGAGCAGTGATATGGGGCGGTAGTTTGCAGGGGAGTTAGGGTCAAGGGAGGGTTTTTTGAGGATGGGGTGCCTTTGCATGTTTGAAGGAGGCAGGGAATGAGCCGGTATAAAGGGATAGGTTGAATATGTGAGTAAGAGCCGGAGTGAGGGTTGAAGACAGTGGGGGAATTAGATGTGAAGGAATAGGATCAATTGGGCAGGTAGTTAGGTGTGAGGAAGACAAAAGGGAAGCCACTTCACTCTCAGTGGTTGGGAGGAGGGTGCAGAGAGTGGCTGAGGGGGTGACTGGGAGCGAAGTTGGGAGATTGCAGGTTTGTGTTGGGATGTTTCTTTGGATGGCAAGTGTTTTATTGAAAAAATAGTCAGCAAGGTCTTGAGCACTGAATGCAGATGATGAGGCTGGTGCAGGTGGGTAGAGAGAGTTGAAAATGGAGAAGAGTCTTTTAGGGTTTGAAGAGTGAGTGGATATAAGAGAAGAGAAGTATGTTTGCTTAGCTAGGCGAAGGGCAGAGGTGTAAGAGTAAAGAATGAACTTATAGTGCAGGAAATCAGGTTCAGAGATTTCCTCCAGGCACGTTCAGCAGTGTGTGAGCATTTTTGTAGGTGGCATGTTTGTTGGGAGTGCCAGGGCTTTGCGAAGTTGGGGCAGAGCGAGAGTGTCAAGTGCAGCGGAGAGAGTATTGTTATAGTGGGTTATAGCAAGGTCAGGGCAGGATATCGCGGAAATGTGGGAGAGGCGTATATGAATAAGATTGGAGAATTGGGGAGGGTCCACAGTGTGCAGATTTCTACTGGTGCGGGGGCGAGAGGGGGAAGTAGGTTTAGCATCTATATGGGGATTAAAGGTGAGCAGATGGTGGTCTGAGATGGGAAATCGTCGACATGCAACATCAGAGAGAGAGCAGAGATAGGAGAATACCAGATCAATCGAGTGTCCATCACAGTGGGTAGGAAATAGAGTGAATTGTGAAAGGCCGAAGGAGTTAGTGAGTGAGAGATGTTTAGAGGCAGCAGGGGCAGATGGGTTGTCAATAGGGATGTTGAAGTCCCCCAGAATTAGGGTAGGTGGTATTTGTAGAGAGAAAGTGAGGAAGCCAGGCAGCAAAGTTGTGAAGGAATTGGGAGGTTGGTCTAGGGGGGCGATAGATAACTGCTAGAGAACAGGCGGATGCAGTGGACTTCAAAGGAAGAAAAGGAGAGAGATGGAAATGGAGATAGGCACTGATAGGAGCAGGAGGGGGAGAGTAAGATGCCAACACCGCCACCATGTCTCTCACCTGGCCTAGGTGTGTGGCTAAAGTGAAGACCACCATGAGTGAGAGCAGCAATGGAGTAGTGTCAGAGGAAGATAGCCAGGTTTCAGTAATTGCTAAAAGGTTAAAAGCGTTAGAAACAAACAGGTCGTGAACAGTTGTAAGTTTGTTACAGAGCGAGCATTCCAGAGGCCACAAGAAAAGAGAGGGGATAGGCGCTGTGTGTTAATGGAGATGAGATTGTTGGTATTGCGTGACCTAGAATTTTTGCAGTGGGAGACGGAGCAAGAGTGTAAAAGTGTGGTGATTGCTGCAAGGCCAGGGTTAGGAGAGACATCACCAGTAGCAAGCAGCAGTAGCAGTGAGAGTGACAGAAGGTGAGAGTGAGATTTGTAGGAGTGTGAATGACTAGACACAGGAGAGTTAGAGGGGGAAGTGTTTCTAAGGAAACAGAGTAGGACAGCATAGTGGATGAGAGAAGGGAGGGTGAGATGTGGATAGTGTGGGGATTGTTGTTGTAGGGACATGCAGTGATTTGTAGGAGAAGGGCAGACAGAGAGAGCAGAAATGACATGGAGAGCATTGTGTAGGTGTATAGTTATTAATTTTACCTGTTAGTTGGTCTGCAATTTCAACCTCCAGTTTCTAACTCCAGTGAGTAACTCCGCCACTTTTAATCAAAGAGCCACTTTAGACTCAGAGAGCCAAGGCTCAAATGAGTTTATGGCTTGCAATATGTAGTAATGAGTGTAATGGAATAATTCTGTGCAGCTGATTAAAAGAAGTTGGGCTAGCCAGGAGTTACACACTTGCATTGATAATATTTCACAATACAGGAGAGGGGCGGAATAGAGAACTTAAATTAAAACAAAAGGAGGTGTGGTGAATTAAATTCTTAAATACACTCCATCCATATGGTCTGAATAGGGATTATTATTATTATTATTATTATTATTATTGTGTTTAATGCTTCTGGTACCACTAGATGCCACTATTCCTAAAATGAACCTAAACCTGGATAGGTAGATGTTAAACTGAAATGTGAAGAGAGATGTGATTTGATTGGCTCAGGTAGCCTTTTTAAGTGTTTGCATTCAGTTGTTTTAACTATGCATGATTAAGGACCATGTATGTCCGAAACATCGCTTTTTTGGTTCTGTATTTAAATAAAATAATTTTTTACCTTTAAAAACTGCTGTGGTGCTGTCACATTACATATATGGACTATATATATATATATATATATATATATATATATATATATATATATATATATATATAGATAAAGATCACATATTCTGCTATGTGAAGAACTTTCGAATGTAAAATATTCATATTTTCATGTAGGTTTAGAGCACTTGAGAAAATGTGATTGGGTTTCCGTACGAGTAGGGTGTTAGGTTTTATTTCACTCTTCTTGCTCCATTGACTTCTATGAGGGAATGTGTTAACACAGTCACAATATTCTAACGTGGGTTTTTTGTGAGCGTCGGGTTAGAGCTCATGCAAATTTTTTTTACTTTTTAACTTGTAATACACGCGCTGAAAAAAGGCCATATTTTTTAAATAGATCCATAATTTTTTCGATGATTGCAATCCATTTTCTTCATACTTTATAGCAGATTTTCGTTTTTGCACTTACATGTAAATATAGTTTACAAAATGCAAAACTGGCCTTTTCAACATAATTTCAAGTATTCCAAGACAATTTAGAAGAATGTTTTTATGTTGCGCTTATGCAATACAGCCAGAGATGCTGTATATAGCCAAACAGATGTACATATACTGTAATATATTCTCTATATTCATTAAACCTATATTCATTGCTATTGTATAGTCCGTCAGTAGTAGGTGGGCCAGAAATTTAAATATGAAAATGTATTTAATAGACATATATGTGATATCTCGTAAGCAAATCACAATAGCAACATACAAAAATGGTATTTTGTACCTGAGTTTTTAAAATATTTGGTTTTATTTTCTGGATTGTAATTTACATTACTTTTTTTTTTTTTTTACAGGTTTTCTATCAGCAATCATCATCGGGATTGAACCATTTACAATTTGGTCTTGTTTGTTGGCGGCCAAGATGTTTGCATGGATTTTTCATAAAATCAGAAGTGACAAAAATCGTGTTTTTAATAATCACAACTTACAGTATTTTTTTTTTTTTAAATTAAACCTGTCACAATAGATGATTTTAAATATATTTTTCTTTTTTAAATCACATTACATAATTTATGGTCACTGTCTTAAAGAAAATAATTTCCTGCTCTGTTCTGCTTAATTTCAGATGAAAATCTCACAAAATCAGAAAATTATGTTTTGTTAATCAATGATTGAAAAAAAAAATTAAGAATAAAATAAAAAAATAAAAAAAGTAATTGTGCCAGCTTGCACAGTTTACTCATTCCATCATGCCCATATACAAAAGGCATTCAGATTGTTAAACATTTATAACAATGGTTTTGGAAGATAAAAGGTTAATTTTATACATGTAAATGATTATTGTCCTTATGCTCTGTTCAAAGAGATTAATTAGTCCAAACAATCTTTAAAGGTACCAGATGTCCATTTTATTTATCAGTTTAGTTTTAATTCCAATTTCTCCAACATAGGTGTGTCCGGTCCACGGCGTCATCCTTACTTGTGGGATATTCTCTTCCCCAACAGGAAATGGCAAAGAGCCCAGCAAAGCTGGTCACATGATCCCTCCTAGGCTCCACCTTCCCCAGTCATTCTCTTTGCCGTTGTACAGGCAACATCTCCACGGAGATGGCTTAGAGTTTTTTTGGTATTTAACTGTAGTTTTTATTCTTCAATCAAGAGTTTGTTATTTTAAAATAGTGCTGGTATGTACTATTTACTCTGAAACAGAAAAGTGATGAAGATTTCTGTTTGTAAGAGGAAAATGATTTTAGCAACCGTTACTAAAATCGATGGCTGTTTCCACACAGGACTGTTGAGAGGAATTAACTTCAGTTGGGGGAAACAGTGAGCAGACTTTTGCTGCTTGAGGTATGACACATTTCTAACAAGACTATGTAATGCTGGAAGCTGTCATTTTCCCTATGGGATCCGGTAAGCCATTTTTATTACATATGAATAAAGGGCTTCACAAGGGCTTTTAAGACTGGTAGACTTTTTCTGGGCTAAAACGATTGATATATAAGCATTTTTAATACTTCATAGCTTTGAGGAATTATTTTATTCTTGGGAATTATGTAAAATAACCGGCAGGCACTGTATTGGACACCTTGTTCTCTAGGGGCTTTCCCAAATCATAGGCAGAGCCTCATTTTCGCGCCTCTATTGCGCAGTTGTTTTTGAGAAGCATGACATGCAGATGCATGTGTGAGGAGCTCTGATACATAGAAAAGGCTTTCTGAAGGCGTCATTTGGTATCGTATTCCCCTTTGGGCTTGGTTGGGTCTCAGCAAAGCAGATACCAGGGACTGTATAGGGGTTAAACATAAAAACGGCTCCGGTTCCGTTATTTTAAGAGTTAAAGCTTTCAAATTTGGTGTGCAATACTTTTAAGGCTTTAAGACACTGTGGTGAAATTTTGGTGAATTTTGAACAATTCCTTCATACTTTTTCACATTTGCAGTAATAAAGTGTGTTCAGTTTAAAATTTAAAGTGACAGTAACGGTTTTATTTTAAAACGTTTTTTGTACTTTGTTATCAAGTTTATGCCTGTTTAACATGTCTGAACTACCAGATAGACTGTGTTCTGTATGTGGGGAAGCCAAGGTTCCTTCTCATTTAAATAGATGTGATTTATGTGACACAAAATTTAGAAAAAATGATGCCCAAGATGATTCCTCAAGTGAGGGGAGTAAGCATGGTACTGCATCATCCCCTCCTTCGTCTACGCCAGTCTTGCCCACACAGGAGGCCCCTAGTACATCTAGTGCGCCAATACTCCTTACTATGCAACAATTAACGGCTGTAATGGATAATTCTATCAAAAACATTTTAGCCAAAATGCCCACTTATCAGCGAAAGCGCGACTGCTCTGTTTTAGAAAATACGGAAGAGCATGAGGACGCTGATGATATTGGTTCTGAAGTGCCCCTACACCAGTCTGAGGGGGCCAGGGAGGTTTTGTCTGAGGGAGAAATTTCAGATTCAGGGAAAATTTCTCAACAAGCTGAACCTGATGTGATTACATTCAAATTTAAATTGGAACATCTCCGCGCTCTGCTTAAGGAGGTGTTATCTACTCTGGATGATTGTGAGAATTTGGTCATTCCAGAGAAATTATGTAAGATGGACAAGTTCCTAGAGGTCCCGGGGCCCCCCAAAGCTTTTCCTATACCCAAGCGGGTGGCGGATATTGTAAACAAAGAATGGGAAAGGCCCGGCATACCTTTCGTCCCTCCCCCTATATTTAAGAAATTGTTTCCTATGGTCGACCCCAGAAAGGACTTATGGCAGACAGTCCCCAAGGTCGAGGGGGCGGTTTCTACTCTAAACAAACGCACCACTATACCCATAGAAGATAGTTGTGCTTTCAAAGATCCTATGGATAAAAAATTAGAGGGTTTGCTTAAAAAGATGTTTGTTCAGCAAGGTTACCTTCTACAACCAATTTCATGCATTGTTCCTGTCACTACAGCAGCGTGTTTCTGGTTCGATGAACTAGAAAAGGCGCTCAATAAAGATTCTTCTTATGAGGAGATTTTGGACAGAATTCATGCTCTCAAATTGGCTAACTCTTTCACCTTAGACGCCACTTTGCAATTGGCTAGATTAGCGGCGAAAAATTCTGGGTTTGCTATTGTGGCGCGCAGAGCGCTTTGGCTAAAATCTTGGTCAGCGGATGCGTCTTCCAAGAACAAATTGCTTAACATTCCTTTCAAGGGGAAAACGCTGTTTGGCCCTGACTTGAAAGAGATTATTTCTGATATCACTGGGGGTAAGGGCCACGCCCTTCCTCAGGATAGGTCTTTCAAGGCTAAAAATAAACCAAATTTTCGTCCCTTTCTCAGAAACGGACCAGCCCCAAGTGCTACATCCTCTAAGCAAGAGGGTAATACTTCTCAAGCCAAGCCAGCCTGGAGGCCAATGCAAGGCTGGAACAAAGGTAAGCAGGCCAAGAAACCTGCCACTGCTACCAAGACAGCATGAGATGTTGGCCCCCGATCCGGGACCGGATCTGGTGGGGGGCAGACTCTCTCTCTTCGCTCAGGCTTGGGCAAGAGATGTTCTGGATCCTTGGGCGCTGGAAATAGTCTCCCAAGGTTATCTTCTGGAATTCAAGGGGCTTCCCCCAAGGGGGAGGTTCCACAGGTCTCAATTGTCTTCAGACCACATAAAAAAACAGGCATTCTTACATTGTGTAGAAGACCTGTTAAAAATGGGAGTGATTCATCCTGTTCCATTAGGAGAACAAGGGATGGGGTTCTACTCCAATCTGTTCATAGTTCCCAAAAAAGAGGGAACATTCAGACCAATTTTAGATCTCAAGATCCTAAACCAGTTTCTCAAGGTTCCATCGTTCAAAATGGAAACCATTCGAACAATTCTTCCTTCCATCCAGGAAGGTCAATTCATGACCACGGTGGATTTAAAGGATGCGTATCTACATATTCCTATCCACAAGGAACATCATCGGTTCCTAAGGTTCGCCTTTCTGGACAAGCATTACCAGTTTGTGGCACTTCCGTTCGGATTAGCCACTGCTCCAAGAATTTTCACAAAGGTACTGGGGTCCCTTCTAGCGGTGCTAAGACCAAGGGGCATTGCAGTAGTACCTTACTTGGACGACATTCTGATTCAAGCATCGTCCCTTCCACAAGCAAAGGCTCACACGGACATCATCCTGGCCTTTCTCAGATCTCACGGGTGGAAAGTGAACTTAGAAAAAAGTTCTCTATCTCCGTCAACAAGAGTTCCCTTCTTGGGAACAATAATAGACTCCTTAGAAATGAGGATTTTTCTGACAGAGGCCAGAAAATCAAAACTTCTAAACTCTTGTCAAGTACTTCATTCTGTTCCTCTTCCTTCCATAGCGCAGTGCATGGAAGTAATAGGTTTGATGGTCGCGGCAATGGACATAGTTCCTTTTGCGCGAATTCATCTGAGACCATTACAACTGTGCATGCTCAGTCAGTGGAATGGGGATTATACAGATTTGTCTCCGACGATACAAGTAGATCAGAGGACCAGAGATTCACTCCGTTGGTGGCTGTCCCTGGACAACCTGTCACAGGGGATGAGCTTCCGCAGACCAGAGTGGGTCATTGTCACGACCGACGCCAGTCTGGTGGGCTGGGGCGCGGTCTGGGGACTCCTGAAAGCTCAGGGTCTTTGGTCTCGGGAAGAATCTGGAACTAATATTCTGGAACTAAGAGCGATATTCAATGCTCTCAAGGCTTGGCCTCAGCTAGCAAAGGCCAAATTCATACGGTTTCAATCGGACAACATGACGACTGTTGCGTACATCAACCATCAGGGGGAACAAGGAGTTCCCTGGCGATGGAAGAAGTGACCAAAATCATTCAATGGGCGGAGACTCACTCCTGCCACTTGTCTGCAATCCACATCCCAGGAGTGGAAAATTGGGAAGCGGATTTTCTGAGTCGTCAGTCATTTCATCCGGGGGAGTGGGAACTCCATCCGGAAATCTTTGCCCAAATTACTCAGTTGTGGGGCATTCCAGACATGGATCTGATGGCCTCTCGTCAGAACTTCAAGGTTCCTTGCTACGGGTCCAGATCCAGGGATCCCAAGGCGACTCTAGTAGATGCACTAGTAGCACCTTGGACCTTCAAACTAGCATATGTGTTCCCACCGTTTCCTCTCATTCCCAGGCTGGTAGCCAGGATCAATCAGGAGAGGGCATCGGTGATCTTGATAGCTCCTGCGTGGCCACGCAGGACTTGGTATGCAGACCTGGTGAATATGTCATCGGCTCCACCATGGAAGCTACCTTTGAGACGGGACCTTCTTGTTCAAGGTCCGTTCGAACATCCGAATCTGGTCTCACTCCAACTGACTGCTTGGAGATTGAACGCTTGATTTTATCAAAGCGAGGGTTCTCAGATTCTGTCATTGATACTCTTGTTCAGGCCAGAAAGCCTGTAACTAGAAAAATCTACCATAAAATATGGAAAAGATATATCTGTTGGTGTGAATCTAAAGGTTTCCCTTGGGACAAGATAAAAATTCCTAAGATTCTATCCTTTCTTCAAGAAGGTTTGGAGAAAGGATTATCTGCAAGTTCTTTGAAGGGACAGATTTCTGCTTTGTCTGTGTTACTTCACAAAAAGCTGGCAGCTGTGCCAGATGTTCAAGCTTTTGTTCAGGCTCTGGTTAGAATCAAGCCTGTTTACAAACCTTTGACTCCTCCTTGGAGTCTCAATTTAGTTCTTTCAGTTCTTCAGGGGGTTCCGTTTGAACCCTTACATTCCGTTGATATTAAGTTATTATCTTGGAAAGTTTTGTTTTTGGTTGCAATCTCTTCTGCTAGAAGAGTTTCAGAGTTATCTGCTCTGCAGTGTTCTCCTCCTTATCTGGTGTTCCATGCAGATAAGGTGGTTTTGCGTACTAAACCTGGTTTTCTTCCGAAAGTTGTTTCTAACAAAAACATTAACCAGGAGATAGTCGTGCCTTCTTTGTGTCCGAATCCAGTTTCAAAGAAGGAACGTTTGTTGCACAATTTGGATGTAGTTCGTGCTCTAAAATTCTATTTAGATGCTACAAAGGATTTTAGACAAACATCTTCCTTGTTTGTTGTTTATTCTGGTAAAAGGAGAGGTCAAAAAGCAACTTCTACCTCTCTCTCTTTTTGGCTTAAAAGCATCATCAGATTGACTTACGAGACTGCCGGACGGCAGCCTCCTGAAAGAATCACAGCTCATTCCACTAGGGCCGTGGCTTCCACATGGGCCTTCAAGAACGAGGCTTCTGTTGATCAGATATGTAAGGCAGCGACTTGGTCTTCACTGCACACTTTTACTAAATTTTACAAATTTGATACTTTTGCTTCTTCTGAGGCTATTTTTGGGAGAAAGGTTTTGCAAGCCGTGGTGCCTTCCATCTAGGTGACCTGATTTGCTCCCTCCCTTCATCCGTGTCCTAAAGCTTTGGTATTGGTTCCCACAAGTAAGGATGACGCCGTGGACCGGACACACCTATGTTGGAGAAAACAGAATTTATGTTTACCTGATAAATTACTTTCTCCAACGGTGTGTCCGGTCCACGGCCCGCCCTGGTTTTTTAATCAGGTCTGATAATTTATTTTCTTTACCTACAGTCACCACGGTATCATATGATTTCTCCTATGCAAATATTCCTCCTTTACGTCGGTCGAATGACTGGGGAAGGCGGAGCCTAGGAGGGATCATGTGACCAGCTTTGCTGGGCTCTTTGCCATTTCCTGTTGGGGAAGAGAATATCCCACAAGTAAGGATGACGCCGTGGACCGGACACACCGTTGGAGAAAGTAATTTATCAGGTAAACATAAATTCTGTTTTCGATCTACATAGCAAGAACTTAACAAGCACAAAATGTTTTCTGGAGGTTTTCAGCAGAAAACTCATTCACAGCTGGGGCCTTTTATTGGCAGATTCCATTTGGGATTGTGATCACTTTAAAATATCTCGGAAATACTTAACAGGAGTCGATATTGGAAACATTGTGATCAACCCCCTATATTATGGCGAATATATTTCAATTATTACTTCTTGGCAAATGAATTGTAACAGGCTACTGACACACGTTGTGTCAAATATACTGTATTACTCCGATTTCTTCTAAACGATTTTTCACTAATCATAGACGTTCATGGGAAAACACAGGAACATATCTGAAGCTGCAGATGGACAATTTTCGAAGCAGAGAACCTGCATGTAATCAGCCCTTGTGATGCAGCATTGCTGGGTAAAATTTAAAAGGACACTGAACCCAAATGAGTGATTCGGATAGAGCATGCAATTTTAAGCAACTTTCTAATTTACTCCTATTATCAAATGTTCTTCATTCTCTTGGTATTTTTATTTAAAAAGCAAGAATGTAAGTTTAGATGCCGGCCCATTTTTTATGAACAACCTGGGTTGTTCTTGCTGATTGGTGGATAAATTCCTCCACCAATAAACAAGTGCTGTCCAGGGCTCTGTACTTTCTGTTATTTAGTTAGTTAATTCCAAAAAATAATTCTTAAAAATGTGTAAATATATACATAAATATATATATACTGTATCTATACAGGTATACCTCACTTTACAGCGCTTTGTGGAGCTGAAGTTCAACCTCCAAGGATTTTGAAACAGTGCTGGCACCATTTTGTTATGCTTAGTTCACTATGTTTACAGCATTACAGTGCAATCTATGTCTTAGTGTTATAGAGTGTCTGGCAAATTTTACTACAGTAATTGTCACTATTTTACAGGTACAGTATTTATTAAATACTGTGCTGTGCTAGTGTTAAACTAAACGTAGCCCTATTGCACCCCTAATATATGTTAGTTTAAATATGTTTTCAAGTCTTTAAACACACTGGCAAGTAAAAAGAAAGCTGCCTTGTTTCACTTTAAGGCGGTTTTGACTTTACAGCGGGGCTCCGGTCTCTAACCCGCTGTATGAGCGGAGTATACCTTGTCAAGGTATATGTGAAGATTAAAATATATATATATGTGTGTATATTATTATATATCTGACTAAATCAATTCAAAATAATTCATTCATTCAGAAAAGTCTACTTGAGACTCCTATCCCATCCTCCCACATTCAGTATGCAAAAGTGAAGAGGGCATCCAGGTGAGAACAATAAACATTTGGGGGTCCATCCGATAAAAATCGTCGCCCGCAAAAGTCGGCGACGCCAAGAATTGCGCGGGTTTGGTATCCTATATACGGAGTAAGCTAGAAGTTACGCGCGTAGATTTCTGGCGTCGCCCGTAGTTTTTTGGCCCATAGACTGACATACAAAACACGCGCAATTTGCTATCCAATATACGGCGTAAGGACTTACGCGCACAGATTTCACAAAATCGACTCCATTCTCAGCTCGCCACAAATTGAAGGCACAGGAACCCTTGCACTGACTTAGAAACCAACGTAACTCTCAGAAGGCCTAACAAATGCATGCCTAACAATATACATAGCAGCAGCTTGTTCACAAATAGTTAACCTCTTAAAAGCATTTATTATTCCTGCCCCTGCAAGTGTGTCAAACCAATCACATACAGCACAACCTCTCACCTGCAGCCTTAAAACACCTGCAAATGCACACCCTCATTAGCCACCATGTTTCCCTTGCAGTATATTGCATTTAGAGTGAGACAGCGTCGTGGGGCACAAGGGGTGCTGGAACCCCTACAAGCCCCTGTTTTGGATGGTATCCCTGCTGCTGAGGTCCCTGGTCATGGTGCTGTAGCTGTCCCTGCTCCAGCTGCTGCTGCTGCCCTCCCTGCTCCTCCTGCTGTTGTCCCTGTTCCTGGTGCTCCCCATGCTGCTGTTGCTGCAGCTGCCCATAGGCCAGCAGGGCCTATAAGACGAAGGCATCAGCAGAGGGGAAGAGCACCAAGGGTACACAGGGTTAGGGTCACCCTGTTTGGGATGACAGAAGTGGAGGTCAGGGAAAAATATCGCTTGACATCTGCAAGCCTCATTAACCTATATGAGGTCTTGAAGGATGATATTGACCCTCAAGCGTATAGGAACCGAGCTCTGACTGGTATGCAGAAGCTGTTGTGTGTTGTACACTTCCTGGCAACTGGCTAATACCAGTCAACAGAGGGGCTTGTGTCTGGCCTAGCGCAGTCTACCTTCTCCAGGATTCTAGGGGAGGTTCTGACTGCTCTAGATAACCAGACACAACGATACATTCATTTCCCCCATACCCCCCAGGAATGGAACCGTCTTAAACAAGGCTTCTATCGACTGGGGGGTATTCCTAATGTCATGGGGGCAATTGATTGCACACATGTGCGTATTGTGGCCCCACATGAGGAGACAATCCTCTATATTAACAGGAAAGGGTTTCACTCATTGAATTGCCAGATGGTCTGCGATACCAATCTGAAATTCTTACATGTGTATGCAGGCTTCCCGGGGAGTGCACATGATTCCTACATCCTGCGCCAGACCTCCTTATTCAATATGTTTGAAAATGGAACACTTTCGGGAGGATGGCTGCTTGGTGAGTACCTTCATTCTGTCTGTATATTTCTAATAAAGGGACACTAAACACATATTTTAATCTCATGTTTCAGATAGAGAATACAATGTTAAACAGCATTACAATTCACTTCTATTATCTCATTGTATTCATTCTTTATATATCTTATTTTAAAAAAATAGAAATTCACATATATGAGCCAATCATATGAGGCTTCTATGTGCAGCCACCAATCAGCAGCTATTGAGCATATCTAATATGCTTGTCATCAAAAGTTATCTATAGAATGGAGAAAATGATCTAATCTAAGTTAATTATCAAGCTGCTAACAATTGCAGGTTCTTATTAAATGGACAGTCTAGTATAAATTGCACTTCCATTATTCAGATAGGCCTTTTAATTTTAATAAACTATCCTAATTACTTCCATTAACAAAATGTGCACATTATTTGTATACTTTATATTTTTTAGTCACCAGCTCCTACTGACCATGTGCAAGAATAAGTGTGTATGCATATGTGAATGGCTGATGGATGTCACATGCTACAGGTGGATTTTCCAAATACATAACACTTTAAATTGTAATAAAAAATAACTTTGATATTAGACTAAGTGCTATTGCATTGTCTTATTATCTAGCATTTTTGGATAATGAAAATCTACTGTGTTGACTGGTCCTTTAAAATAGATTTTTGGTCTAGACTAATACTGGCATAAAAGTAGATTGCTTATAATGCACAAATTTAATGTTTTTATTAAATCTATCTTTTATATGCGATTCATGTTGTGTCCCTTTAAAGCACATGATGTACCTGTAGTAATCCAAACACATATGTTACATGACAGGTGACGCAGGGTACGGCTGCAGACCATGGCTATTAACCCCCTTGGTGCACCCCATTACAGAGCCACAACTCAGGTACCAGGAGGCACACATAAGAACAAGGAATGTCATTGAAAGGAGCTTTGGCCTATTAAAAACCAGGTTCAGGTGTCTGGATGTTACAGGCGGAGCACTACAGTATAACCCCAACAAAGTGTGTTCCATTGTCAATGCTTGCTGTATTCTACACAACATTGCTGTGGACACACGTTTGTTGGGGGACATTGACCCAGAGCAGCAGCAGCAGCTGGTTCCTGTACCTGAGGATGTGGACAGGGGGACACTGAGGGGGAATGAAGTGAGGGATTATGTCATCCGGGAATACTTCACCTGTAAGTTACTTATTCATAAGTACAGTAAACCGTAACATTCACATGTATTATGATGTTTGACAGTACCTCACCAACCATTGCATGTGTATATATCATGTCTTGCAGAATTTCAAACTTTGGATTTCCACTGCATGTAAGTGAAACTACTACATCCCAACCCCCTTCCCTTAAAGGGACACTATACCCAAACATATTGTTTCATGATTAAGGATAGAGAATATAATTTGTAAAAACCTTAAAATTTAAATCAATTACCTATTTTCATTTATTCTTTAGATATACTTTAATGAAGACATAGCAATGCACACAGTGAAACAATCGCAGGAGGCATCTATATACAGCTACTAATCATCAGCTACCAAGCATATCTCGATATGCTTTTCAGCAAAGAATATCAATAGAATGAAGCAACATAAATAATAGAAGCAAATTATTAAGTTTTTTATAATTGTCTTCTCTTTCAAAATCATGAAGGAAAAAAATTAGCTTTCATGTCCCTTTAACAACCCTAATTACTGTATATTTCTCATTTGTTTCATTCATGTTTAGTTCACTATCATTAAGAATGAGGATAATGGTTATTTATACCTTATGTTCACACCTTCTTTAAATACATTATTAGTTATATATACCAACGTGTCAATTTGTATTGGATGTGAGAAACCTTGATGTACATCTTAGAAGTGAATATTACTATATGTACCGTTGAGACACAGCCATGTGATGTGGTTTATTGAGCAGGAATATGTCAGAAACATTATAATAATACCTTTTTGGTCCATTTCAACACAGGTATTATTATATGTTTTACCAATATTACTGTACTAAAACACACCTCACATGGATGTGGATGACAATTATATGGTAAATAACAGAGGACAAGATTTTTGATGAAATAGAATAATATTTATTTTCTTTTAGGCCTCTTAGATGAGGGGCCTGGAGTGGGTCTTCTGCCTCTCCTGGGTTGTGTGGATCCAGTAGGAGTGCTGGTCACAGACGAGATGCTTGAGGCGATGTCCTGCTGGTGGGTGAAATGCTCCACCAACACACCCAACAGTTGGTTCTGTTCCCTCCATCTGTGGTCACTCTGTATTTGCATGTCCGAAATGACTCGCAGCATTTGGGATTGGTTTTGGACCATAGCTGTTACAGATGCTGCCATGTCCCTTTGCAGCTCAATGGATCGCTGTTGTAAACGCTGTTGGCTCCTATGGAACCTGCGTTGGTCCCTCTGCATTCTTTCACAGGTTGCCGTTAGACTCTCACACGTCAATGTTTGCCTCCTCTGTAGGGATATGTATTCCTCACCCATGGCGGAACTCAGTGGATCCATGGGCTCTTCCCCAGCAGGGACAATAGGCACTGGTTCCATTTCTTGATCCTCAGCTGGAGGTGCAACCACCGGAATCTCAGCTGGAGGTGCAGCCACCGGAATCTCAGCTGGAGGTGCAGCCACCGGAATCTCAGCTGGAGGTGCAGGCACAGGAATCTGAGCTGGAGGTGCAGGCACAGGAATCTGAGCTGGAGGTGCAGGCACAGGAATCTGAGCTGGAGGTGCAGGCACAGGAATATGAGCTGGAGGTGCAGGCACAGGAATCTGAGCTGGAGGTGCAGGCACAGGAATATGAGCTGGAGGTGCAGGGCGATGGATTTCAGTTGGTGGAGCTCTTCCAACTGCTGCCGATGGTACAGATGTCCGGATGGACTGATAGTCCCATTGGCCGCTGGTGTGCATCCACTCAGCCTGCTGGTATAATCCTTGAGTGGCATGATATTCTTGTGGGGGGGTAAAGACATCTACCCTTCGGGGCTGGCGTGGCTCCCCCTCCAAGCCAAAGGAATAATCCTCCGGCCAGGGCTCCTGCCAGGTATCCTCCTGTAATGCAGGCGGCATAATATTGGGATTCTCAATTGAGGCAGTCCAACCCATGTCATGCCTGGCATACTCCTGCTGTATTATCTGGACCGGTGGTTGAGGTGGACATATACTTTGATCCGGTGTTGGGGGATTCATGGGCGTAGGCACCCTGGTGACTGGAGGTTCTGTGGAGGAGTCAAATGATGAGAGGGATTAGTACAGTCAGATATCTATCCATGTGGGCATACAATGTACATGCTAGGGCCTATCCACATTCTCATGTCAAACTCTATAACATGCATGTGCACATTGAGATTTGTGATATGATGGGTTTTAATATGCAAAGTATACATGTATGTGCTTCATACAATAGTTCTGTGTACATGTCAGTGATGGAGAAAATGTGTTCTTTAAGTGACACTATGGTTGTGATGACTATGGTGTCCATTTACTGAAAAGTCTACATGTGGCTTGTGGCCTGTGTTACTCTGAGACATGTTAGTATTTCATTATTCCACCTCATATCATGATTTTCAATGTGTTAAGTAGCATTAAATGGACATGCAACCCATATTTATTATTTCATGATTCAGCTAGCCAAGCATGGAATTTTAAACAAACTTGTAATTTACTTCCATTAGCTAATATGCTTCATTATCTTGATATTCTTAGCTGAAATGCATTTCTAGATAGGCTCATAAGCTGCTGATTGGTGGCTGCACATCAATGCCTCGTGTGATTGCCTCACCCATGTGCATTGATATTTAATAAACTAAGATTATGAAAATAATGATGAAAAATAGATAATAGAAGTAAATTGGGATGTTGTTTAAAACTGTATTCTCTATCTGAATAATGAAATAAACTTATTTGTGTTTCATGTCCCTTTAATGTTAAATCTCATTGTATATTTTGTTGTTAGTAAGCAAAATACCATGCTCCTCATTGTGTACATGAATGTGTGACAATATAGGATGTTATAACTCAAATACATATAATACTAGTGTGTGGGATGTTACTCACCAGCATGCTGTGCTGATGTTGCAGCCCCTGAGTCACGAGCCCCTGGAAGTCCACGGACTGCTGTGAGGCTCAGGGACCTACGAATGAGCTCCTGCCACTCATTGTATTCCGCCTCATAGTGAGGCCCACCTCCTGTTGCCCTCTGGGACATTGCTTCCTGGCCCATCTTCTCCTTGACTCTCCTCTTACAATCATTCCACCTCTTCTTTAGGCCATCCACATTCCTCCTCTGTTGGGACACACCATTGACGGCCTCCACCACCTTCTGCCAAGCATCTTTACGCCTACGGGCAACTCCTTTGCCCTTCTCTTGTCCAAAGAGGGCATTATGGTTCTCCAGGACAGCCTGGACTAGAGCGAGGTTTTCTGCAAAACTGAAATTCGGACACCTCATACGCTCCTCGTCCTGGGCCGCCTGGCTCCCTCCCTGGGATGTCCCTGGTGTGGGTTCCTCCCTATCCTCTCCCTCCTCCCCCCTTCTATCCCCATGTGCACCCACTATCCCTCTTCTAAGTGTGCCTGGCCTTGGGGCAACCCCACTCCCATCCTCCCTTCTGGCTCTCCCCACTCCGCTCACTCCCTGACGGGGACCCTGCTGCTCCTCCTGTCCATAATCCTCTCCCTGCAACTCCACTTCCCTCCTCCCCCCAGCCCTAGCTCTCCCTGACATCCTCACACTACACACACTCACACACTCACTCCCACTTCAATCACACACAATCACAACCAGACACTCAGCCTTTCAAACTGTAAAAGATAAATAAAATGTGTAAGGTGTTATCAAAAAAAAGTGTTGTGTATTTTGTATATGTGTGTATGCAAAATGTGTGCAATATGAAAAAAAGTGTAAGTAAATGTACAGGCTTAACAATCCAACAATCCGACCTAACTAACTTAATGAAATGCTCCTTTCTCACTACTCTTACCACTAATCTCTCTACTCACTGTAGTGTGCTGTAGCTCCAAGAACCAACCAAACACACTAAATAAATGGCGGCTGCGCAGGTGTTTAAGTATGAATTTTGAATCTCGTCATTACGTGGCGCATCTCTTAGAACTGGCGTTATTTTTTACGCGTCGTAGGCTAATTTGCATAAAACTACACTTTATTGAGACTTTACGTGAACAAAATACAGGCGCAAGTACTTGCGACGACTAAAAGGTGTATTTGCGCACATTTTGCCTGCTCGTCGGTTTCTCAGACTTACGCCAGTTTAGCATCTGACGGCGCTGAATATTGGATAGCTCGAGTTGCGAGCTGAAACTGCGGGCGACGCGGGTTACCTCGCTTGCGCCGAAAACTACGATCTATATCGGATTTCGCCCTTGGTTTGTTTAACTAACAGAAATTGCAAGGGACCATATGTGTGACTGCCTGGAATAGAGAGATAAAATCTCTTACCCCTCAAGAGTCTGACTCAGGCAACATATTTTGTAAGAAAGTGACATGTTTTGTAAAAACTTTGACCATTTACTTTCAGATGCAAATTGACCCCATGCTATGTAAGTGGGGCAATAAAAACTTGGCAGGAACACATGTTTTTAAATTATACTCTTGGGAACCATTGTTAAAAGACAGCATTCTGATGCCTAGATCAGGATACATGCCCATATATGGGCTTCCTCCAACGGAGATGCCGATCCGTCTGAAGAGATGTGGAAAATGCAAGCATTTTCCAAAAGGGACTAATAATTTGTACAGGTTTGTTGAGTGACTCATGCTGTGTGGCTGCTAACACTGAAATATACAAAACTAGTCCTAAAGCCCGTGTACACGGGCCAATTTTAGCTGTACCGCGGTTCCATCCCTCTCCCCCTCTCTCTCTCCCCCCCCTTTCTCCCTCTTTTCCCCCCCTCTCTCCCTCTTTTCCCCCCCTCTCTCTCCCTCTTTCCCCCCCTCTCTCTCCCTCTTTTCCCTCTCTCCCTCTTTTCCCCCTCTCTCTCCCTCTTTCCCCCTCTCTTCCTCCTCTCCCTCTCTATCTTTTCCCTCTCTCCCTCTCTCTCTTTTCTCTCTCTCCCTCTATCTCTTTTTCCCCTCTCCCTCTCTCTATTTTCCCCCTCTCTCTCTCTTTACCCCCTCTCTCTCTTTTCTCTCTCCCTCTCTCTCTTTTCTCTCTCTCTTTTCTCTCTCTCTCTTTTCTCTCTCTCTCTCTCTCCCTCTCTCTCTTTTCTCTCTCCCTCTCTCTCTTTTCTCTCTCCCTCTCTCTCTCTCTCTCTTCTTTCTTTTCTCTCTCTCTCTCTTTTCTCTCTCTCACTCTCTCTCTCCCCCTCTTTTCTCTCTCTCTCTCTCTCTCTTTTCTCTCTCTCTCCCCCCTCTTTTCTCTCTCTCTCTCTTTCTTTTCTCTCTCTCTCTCTCTCTCTCTCTCTCTCTCCTCTCTTTCTCTTTTCTCTCTCTCTCTTTTATCTCTCTCTCTCTTTTCTCTCTCTCTTTCTCTCTCTCTCTCTCTCTCTTTTCTCTCTCTCTTTTCTCTCTCCCCCTCTTTTCTCTCTCTCTTTTCTCTCTCTCCCCCCCTCTTTTCTCTCTCTCCCCCTCTTTTCTCTATCTCTCCCCCTCTTTTCTCTCTCTCTCTCTCCCTCTTTTCTCTCTCTCTCCCCCTCTTTTCTCTCTCTCTCCCCTCCTGTACCGGATTCCCGCGCTGCCGGTTACATGCTCCTGTAACTCATTCCCGCGCTGCCGGTTACATGCTCCTGTACCTCATTCCCGCACTGCTGTTTAAACTGCGGAGGTGCGCGTGCGAGGTTGGGTGGGTGCGCGTGCGAAGATCTCTCAGCTGTGTGCTGCTTACACTGCGGAGGTGCGCGTGCAGGAAGCCAAGTGTTTGTCTCTACATAGGCTGTGTGTGGGTGCGAGGGTGCGCGTGTTTGTGGGTGTGTGGATGTGTGAGCTGTTAGCTGTGCGCGCGAGGTGTCTGGGATCTAAGGCCAAGTGTGTTTGTCTCTACTGCAGCTGTGCATGATGGCTTCAGACAAACACACTTGGCCTTTTATAATATAGGATGTAGATTTTGCATCTGGGGGAGGATAACACACAGTGAAAGCACATGACTTACAGGTTTCCAACAACTGTATTTAGATTTCAAATAAAATATACTAGGAAAATATATATATTTTAATGGATATGAGACGGTCTATTTATATGATATTACATATATATAACATGCTTTCCTGTGTTCCAGATGGGGATAAAAGATACCAAATACAAGATCGTTTGTATGGAATAATAACCGCTGTGTCTCTATACTTCTCAGACATATAATAATTCATGCATGCAGAATTTGTTAGAAATGTAAAACATTCTGTAATTGTGTAAATGCATGTATAACAGATATTAAATGCCACTAATTTCAAAATAATTAGCAGAATTAAATTGCTTTAATATAATACAATGTTAATAATATAACACATTTGGTATTAGAATAATCAGAAAAATGATCTGGTGCTACACATCTATAGTTGGGGTTTGTATGTGATTGATGCAGAGAGTTATGATCTGATTAAATAACCATTTTATGAGAATAATTAAATTGTTAAAAATGTTTAGAAATGTTAAAGGTGAATTTGTTTTGTTTGTATATCTGCTGCCCCCCCCCCCCCCCAGGTGTTGCAATGCGAGAACTACAGCCAGAAGGCTTTTTGGCTGTTTAAAAATTAAATTTCAAAGGGCCAGTCCGAGACAAGGTTTCCGTTTTGGGCGTTTCCAAAATCCCCAGTGAGGAAAAACTTATATAAGCATAATGCAAGATAGAGAAAAGACAGATTTCTGCTGAGCTAAACTTGTAACTGGTTCCTGTTGGGCATGAAATACCATTTACTCAAGCAAAGCTGATCTATTCTTCTCATTGACTGAAATTATACTTATTGGTATTTTCTGAGGTGAAAATATTCCTATCAAGGAATATTGGATATCGATTTGCTACTCGTTTTGGTAATGTATTAAGAGATTGCTGTAACAAATAGATTTAAAGAGCAGATTGTACTTTTAAACTGTGTGTCATCGTTTTGGATAGTTCTTAGCTTGCCTGTTTGTATGCAAAACATTTTTAAAGTAAGCATTCATTGTTGCTGTGTTTGGCAGACTTAAAGAAATAAATTATATTTTAAAACTGGTAGTCACAGCCCTGTATAGTGTTAAATTTGTATCTTGTAGGTTAAGTAACTTATCTGTGAAATTTCTGATGTGGTGAATTAAAATTGTATTAGGATAAATTACAGTTAAATAGCTGAATATATATATTATCCAATTGTTTATAAGCACTGTTAGGATTGTTAACAACAACCAACAGACACCAAACTTCACCAAGTAAGAGTGTCTAATAAGGAGGTGCGCCAAGTGATAGATTGACAAGGTAATATGAACCTTATTAACCCGTTATTCAAGTGATATGTATAATGTTATAATCAATATATAAACATACATAAATAAATCTCTATAATAATACTTTGCTATTGCTCCAATAATAAAATACCTAAGCGTCCGTACATAAATTGAATATTATTTAGAAAAAAATATTAGAATCCATAATTACAAGTGTCCAGATTTGAATTATTCCAGATGCGTATAATCAAAGGTGTACAAAGGATAGGCAGCTCTCACCAATACGGTGTAGATATGAACAAGTCCTGAAAAACAGAAAATAAGAGGCGCTCTTGGTGTAGTATGTCCTAAACAAACATCAATGGACAGAACAGAGATGGAGATATACTCACAAAAGGCGTTGCACATGCAGTGCAATAACGGACAAGCCGAAGCTTCAGAGCCATTCGGCTGACTCGCATAGGCAATGGACGCTGTAGTCAGAACGAGGCTCCCCACAGTAGCTGCTTCCGATGACAACTCCCAATACGGGATTCCGATCAGCTTACCAGCAAAAATAGTCCCCAATAGTAAGACTCCAACCAGGTGGATCTTTAAAGTATAGGGGTATATACAAAATTCCAATGTCCAGAGCAAGGATAAAAACAGAATTTATGCTTACCTGATAAATTACTTTCTCCAACGGTGTGTCCGGTCCACGGCATCATCCTTACTTGTGGGATATTCTCTTCCCCAACAGGAAATGGCAAAGAGTCCCAGCAAAGCTGGTCACATGATCCCTCCTAGGCTCCACCCACCCCAGTCATTCGACCGACGGACAGGAGGAAATATATATAGGAGAAACCATATGATACCGTGGTGACTGTAGTTAGAGAAAATAATTCATCAGACCTGATTAAAAAACCAGGGCGGGCCGTGGACCGGACACACCATTGGAGAAAGTAATTTATCAGGTAAGCATAAATTCTGTTTTCTCCAACATTGGTGTGTCCGGTCCACGGCGTCATCCTTACTTGTGGGAACCAATACCAAAGCTTTAGGACACGGATGAAGGGAGGGAGCAAATCAGGTCACCTAAATGGAAGGCACCACGGCTTGCAAAACCTTTCTCCCAAAAATAGCCTCCGAAGAAGCAAAAGTATCAAATTTGTAAAATTTGGCAAAAGTGTGCAGTGAAGACCAAGTCGCTGCCTTACATATCTGGTCAACAGAAGCCTCGTTCTTGAAGGCCCATGTGGAAGCCACAGCCCTAGTGGAGTGAGCTGTGATTCTTTCAGGAGGCTGCCGTCCGGCAGTCTCATAAGCCAATCGGATAATGCTTTTAAGCCAAAAGGAAAGAGAGGTAGAAGTCGCTTTTTGACCTCTCCTTTTACCAGAATAAACAACAAACAAGGAAGATGTTTGTCTGAAATCTTTAGTAGCCTCTAAATAGAATTTTAGAGCACGGACTACGTCCAAATTGTGTAACAAACGTTCCTTCTTTGAAACTGGATTCGGACACAAAGAAGGTACAACTATCTCCTGGTTAATATTTTTGTTGGAAACAACTTTCGGAACAAAACCAGGCTTAGTACGCAAAACCACCTTATCTGCATGGAACACCAGATAGGGCGGAGAACACTGCAGAGCAGATAACTCTGAAACTCTTCTAGCAGAAGAAATTGCAACCAAAAACAAAACTTTCCAAGATAATAACTTAATATCTACGGAATGTAAGGGTTCAAACGGAACCCCTTGAAGAACTGAAAGAACTAGATTTAGACTCCAGGGAGGAGTCAAAGGTCTGTAAACAGGCTTGATCCTAACCAGAGCCTGAACAAATGCTTGAACATCTTGCACAGCTGCCAGTCTTTTGTGAAGTAAAACAGATAAAGCAGAGATCTGTCCCTTCAGAGAAGTTGCAGATAATCCTTTCTCCAAACCTTCTTGTAGAAAGGATAGAATCTTAGGAATTTTTATCTTGTTCCATGGGAATCCTTTAGATTCACACCAACAGATATATTTTTTCCATATTTTATGGTAAATTTTTCTAGTTACAGGCTTTCTAGCCTGAATCAGAGTATCTATTACAGAATCTGAAAACCCACGCTTTGATAAAATCAAGCGTTCAATCTCCAAGCCGTCAGTTGGAGGGAAACCAGATTCGGATGTTCGAATGGACCCTGAACAAGAAGGTCCTGTCTCAAAGGTAGCTTCCATGGTGGAGCCGATGACATATTCACCAGGTCTGCATACCAAGTCCTGCGTGGCCACGCAGGAGCTATCAAGATCACCGAGGCCCTCTCCTGATTGATCCTGGCTACCAGCCTGGGGATGAGAGGAAACGGTGGGAATACATAAGCTAGGTTGAAGGTCCAAGGTGCTACTAGTGCATCTACTAGGGTCGCCTTGGGATCCCTGGATCTGGACCCGTAGCAAGGAACCTTGAAGTTCTGACGAGACGCCATCAGATCCATGTCTGGAATGCCCCATAATTGAGTTATTTGGGCAAAGATTTCCGGATGGAGTTCCCACTCCCCCGGATGGAATGTCTGACGACTCAGAAAATCCGCTTCCCAATTTTCCACTCCTGGGATGTGGATCGCAGACAAGTGGCAGGAGTGATCCTCCGCCCATTGAATTATCTTGGTCACTTCTTTCATCGCCAGGGAAGTCCTTGTCTGACTGAAACCTTATGAATTTGGCCTTTGCTAGTTGAGGCCAAGCTCTGAGAGCATTGAATATCGCTCTCAGTTCCAGAATGTTTATCGGGAGAAGAGACTCTTCCCGAGACCATAGACCCTGAGCTTTCAGGGATTCCCAGACCGCGCCCCAGCCCACTAGGCTGGCGTTGGTCGTGACAATGACCCACTCTGGTCTGCGGAAGCTCATTCCCTGTGACAGATTGTCCAGGGTCAGCCACCAACGGAGTGAATCTCTGGTCTTTTGATCTACTTGAATCGTCGGAGACAAGTCTGTATAATCCCCATTCCACTGTCTGAGCATGCACAGTTGTAATGGTCTTAGATGAATTCGTGCAAAAGGAACTATGTCCATTGTTGCAACCATCAATCCTATTACTTCCATGCACTGCGCTATGGAAGGACGAGGAACAGAATGAAGTACTTGACAAGAGCTTAGAAGTTTTGATTTTCTGACCTCTGTCAGAAAAATCCTCATTTCTAAGGAATCTATTATTGTTCCCAAGAAGGGAACTCTTGTTGACGGGGACAGAGAACTTTTTTCTTTGTTCACCTTCCATCCGTGAGATCTGAGAAAGGCTAGGACGATGTCCGTATGAGCCTTTGCTTTTGACAGGGACGACGCTTGAATCAGGATGTCGTCCAAGTAAGGTACTACTGCAATGCCCCTTGGTCTTAGAACCGCTAGAAGGGACCCTAGTACCTTTGTGAAAATCCTTGGAGCAGTGGCTAATCCAAATGGAAGTGCCACAAACTGGTAATGCTTGTCCAGAAAAGCGAACCTTAGGAACTGATGATGTTCCTTGTGGATAGGAATATGTAGGTACGCATCCTTTAAATCCACGGTAGTCATAAATTGATTTTCCTGGATAGTAGGTAGGATCGTTCGAATAGTTTCCATTTTGAACGATGGTACCCTGAGAAATTTGTTTAGGATCTTTAGATCCAAAATTGGTCTGAATGTTCCCTCTTTTTTGGGAACTATGAACAGATTGGAATAAAATCCCATTCCTTGTTCTCGTATTGGAACTGGATGTATCACTCCCATCTTTAACAGGTCTTCTACACAATGTAAGAATGCCTGTCTCTTTATTTGGTTTGAAGATAATTGAGACCTGTGGAACCTTCCCCTTGGGGGTAGTTCCTTGAATTCCAGGAGATAACCTTGAGAAACTATTTCTAGCGCCCAAGGATCCTGAACATCTCTTGCCCAAGCCTGAGCAAAGAGAGAAAGTCTGCCCCCCACTAGATCTGGTCCCGGATCGGGGGCTATCCCTTCATGCTGTTTTGGTAGCAGTGGTAGGCTTCTTGGCCTGCTTACCCTTGTTCCAGCCTTGCATTGGTTTCCAGGTTGGTTTGGGTTGTGAAGTATTACCCTCTTGCTTAGAGGATACAGAATTAGAGACTGGTCCGTTTCCGTGAAAGGGACGAAAATTAGGCTTATTATTAGCCTTAAAAGACCTATCCTGTGGGAGGGCGTGGCCCTTTCCCCCAGTGATGTCTGAAATAATCTCTTTCAAATCAGGTCCAAATAATGTTTTACCTTTGAAAGGAATGTTAAGCAATTTTGTCTTGGAAGACACATCCGCTGACCAAGACTTTAGCCAAAGCACTCTGCGCGCCACGACAGCAAACCCTGAATTTTTCGCCGCTAATCTAGCTAATTGCAAAGCGGCATCTAAAACAAAAGAGTTAGCCAATTTAAGTGCTTGAACTCTGTCCATAACCTCCTCATACGAAGATTCTTTACTGAGCGATTTTTCTAGTTCCTCGAACCAGAAACACGCTGCCGTAGTGACAGGAACAATGCATGAAATTGGTTGTAGAAGGTAACCTTGCTGTACAAAAATCTTTTTAAGCAAACCCTCTAATTTCTTATCCATAGGATCTTTGAAAACACAACTATCTTCGATAGGAATAGTAGTGCGTTTGTTTAGAGTAGAAACCGCCCCCTCGACCTTGGGGACTGTCTGCCATAAGTCCTTTCTGGGGTCGACTATAGGAAATAATTTCTTAAATATAGGGGGGGGAACAAAAGGTATGCCGGGCCTTTCCCACTCTTTATTTACTATGTCCGCCACCCGCTTGGGTATAGGAAAAGCGTCGGGGGGCACCGGAACCTCTAGGAACTTGTCCATCTTACATAATTTCTCTGGAATGACCAAATTGTCACAATCATCCAGAGTAGATAACACCTCCTTAAGCAGTGCGCGGAGATGTTCTAATTTAAATTTAAATGTCACAACATCAGGTTCAGCTTGATGAGAAATTTTTCCTGAATCTGAAATTTCTCCATCAGACAAAACCTCCCTCATGGCCCCTTGAGATTGGTGTGAGGGTATGTCAGAACAGTTATCATCAGCGTCCTCTTGCTCTTCAGTGTTTAAAACAGAGCAATCGCGCTTTCTCTGATAAGTAGGCATTTTGGATAAAAGATTTGCTATGGAGTTATCCATTACAGCCGTTAATTGTTGCATGGTAATAAGTATTGGCGCACTAGATGTACTAGGGGCCTCCTGTGTGGGCATAACTGGTGTAGACACAGTAGAGGATGATGTAGTATCATGTTTACTCCCCTCATTTGAGGAATCATCTTGGGCAATATCATTATCTGTTGCATTACTGTCCTTACATTGTTTGGACACTATGGCACAATTATCACATCAATTTAAATGGGGAGACACATTGGCTTTCATACATATAGAACATAGCTTATCTGATGGTACAGACATGTTAAACAGGCTTAAACTTGTCAACAAAGCACAAAAAATGTTTTAAAATAAAACCGTTACTGTCACTTTAAATTTCAAACTGAAATCACTTTATTACTGAATATGTGAAAAAGTATGAAGGAATTGTTCAAAATTCACCAAAATTTCACCACAGTGTCTTAAAGCATTAAAAGTATTGCACACCAAATTTCAGAGCTTTAACCCTTAAATTAACGGAACCGGAGCCGTTTTTACATTTAACCCCTATACAGTCCCAGAATGAGGCTCTGTCTATAACTAGAAAGGCCCCCATCTGAAAAAGGTGTCCAACACAGTGCCTGCCGTTTTTCTAAACGTTCCCCAAGATTATAATACCAATAATTAGTTAGAATCTGCATAATATGCCTAGTAAAGCAATTGTTTTAGCCCAGAAAAATGTCTACCAGTTTTTAAGCCCTTTTTGAAGCCCTTTATTCTTTTATGTTTAACTAAGAAAATGGCTTACCGGTCCCCATGAGGGGAAATGACAGCCTTCCAGCATTACATGGTCTTGTTAGAAATATGGCTAGTCATACCTTAAGCAGAAAAGACTGCTAACTGTTTCCCCCAACTGAAGTTACTTCATCTCAACAGTCCTGTGTGGAAACAGCAATCGATTTTAGTTACTGTCTGCTAAAATCATCTTCCTCTTACAAACAGAAATCTTCATCCTTTTCTGTTTCAGAGTAAATAGTACATACCAGCACTATTTTAAAATAACAAACACTTGATAGAAGAATAAAACTACATTTAAACACCAAAAAACTCTTAACCATCTCTGTGGAGATGTTGCCTGTGCAACGGCAAAGAGAATGACTGGGGTGGGCGGAGCCTAGGAGGGATCATGTGACCAGCTTTGCTGGGACTCTTTGCCATTTCCTGTTGGGGAAGAGAATATCCCACAAGTAAGGATGACGCCGTGGACCGGACACACCAATGTTGGAGAAATAGTAAAATATTTTATTAAAACATATAAAATTGTTACTTAGCAACGCGTTTCTCGGCTGAGTGCCGTTTCATCAGCCAGAAGTGATTTAATTCTGTACATAGCGATGAAAATGGTCCCATCACAATACCCATTACTAAAGGTCAGGTCCTTAAGAAAGATATCATAAGTTACATTAAAGGGAAGTTTAATATTGCGGGTGAATTAAATGATTTTATGGATATGCTTGAAACTAGGGCTAAAAATATTACCGTTAATAATATGTGGAATGAAGAGAATGAATTCTTCCAAGAATTATTAATGATTAATCAATGCAAGACTCTCAAAAAGCGAGACGAACTAATACTAAAATCTTGTACCCTTTTAATATGCATTATTGACGAAATGTCGTTTTGTGTCATAGACAAACGATTGCAAATACAGGAGCTAGAAAGTCGTATTCGTTTCTCACGCAGATGCGAAGAGGATTTAAAAATAGCCAAAAATAAAATGGATGAATTCGCCCAAAACCTAACCGCCTTAGATAAGCATAACATAGACTTACTCGCACAGATACAAGAATTAAATAAACAGCTTGCGCAAAGCCAGAGAGAATTAAGTGATTTAAAAAGGTCATATCGCCATAATGAAAACCCATATATTAACAGTGAGAATAATGCAGATAATGCTAATTCCCTTAGAGAACGCGTCAGGGATGAGGTGCAGAAATATATGGAAGAGTTTAGACAAATGACCACTAATGGGTCAGAAATAGATTTCCCAAGTAGGCAGTCACCTCATGATGTAAATTCAGAGGACTGCTGTAACGCAGCTGGTGCGGGGGAGGGAAACTCTAACAGAGAATCCCAAAATAAGTCTAATAAAGTATATGATTCCCATAAAATAGTCACCTTCATACAGCGTGCAGTACCTATATTCTCCAATAAGGGAACAAAATCTGTAATTGATCATTTAGAGGCTTTTGAAAACGCATTAGCTATAATGAATGTAACAAGTGAGAAATTAAAAATTGAATTTCTGCCCTGGGTATTTGACAGTAAGCATCACAAATTCTTTGCTTCACTAAAGGATATGAATATTCATTCCTGGAGTGGGATAAAACGACAATGCAGAAAAGAATTCGGGCAACATTGCATAAAAACTGCAGCGAAAATAGCTGTATATAGTTTAAAATGTAGTACGAATCAGAGTCCAATCGAATTCCTTTCTGAATTGAAGAATGCGTACAGTATGGCTGAAGATAATCCCAGGTTTGATTGCTCAGAATTTGTAAATTTATTTTTTGAAGCACTGCCTACACCCATAAAAATTAATTTAGCTAGAGATTTTGATGAGGACTGCTCATTGGAATGGCTGATCAAAGAGAGTACAAAGTTATACTCTATTCAGCAATCCAGGGAACAGGGGGTGAAAAGGGAATCAAAACCCAAAATTGTGGCAGAAACTAGGGTGTCACCTAGCCCCCTCAATTTGGAGTCTAAAAAGAAAACCTACACGGAGGTGGCCAGTCAAAACAGGCCATCTCCACAGAGGTTAAACTCTGCCCCCTCCCCTATAGAGGCTGAGGCGCAGGGAGACTATAACCAAAGGGGGGGACATAATCAGGTAAATAATTACTCACAAAGAGAATACTCACCAAATAACTGGTATCCGCGCAAGGGTAGATACAATAGACGGCGAAGATATTCTCAGGGTAACTAGACACCCCAGGTATATAATGCTCCCCAAAGTACTAATACTGAACAAGCTGAACCCCAGGGGCAACCACGCCAGAATAGAAATAGCGGCCCTGATTCTGAGGGAACCCAATGGTCCAGGAATCATTATTATGGGGCACCAAGAGATAGGCCCAGGGGTAGAGGTAACTTGTACAATCAGGTAGATATGCTGTTTACCCAGTTAAATCGGTTGAGCGAACAATTCGCTAATATGAGTTAACCTTCTACGGCTCAGCAAATGAACAATACTTTTTTAAGGGTACAGCCAGTGGTCAGCAGAGGACCACAAGCACAGCCATAAATACTGCAGTATCACCTGAGAGGGAGGGGAGAGATATACAAAATGTAATAATAAATATCAATGATACTAATCATGTTCTCTCCCCACAGACCGGAAACGGACAATTTAGCTGTGATGACAAGCAACCTCATCCGGGAAAAATTAACAAATCTCTTCCTTTGCAGCACTCCCTTAACCTTATTTCCACAGATGCAGTACACAAGAATCCATCCGACCCTGTCATAGAGGAAACAGGTAGGTATGAAGTTTCCTCTGCATTGAATGACACAGCGAATTCAGGTAACACGTGGCGAAGCCCACAGATGTATGAGAATGCCAATTTTATGTGTGAAATGGTAGAAACTGCAGGGAGATATTATGTATTGGCTGAACTACAAGTTCAGTCTCCAACCCTATCATGGGATTAGTCAATACTGGGTCTCAGGCAACTATTTTATCCCACAGGTACTACACACAGCTAAATGAGCTAACACCCCAGAAACCTAAAATAAAAGAATTTGACGGTTCTCTAATAGGAGTTGGGGGTGATTCTCTAAAAGTCTACGGTACGTCCTGGTTAAGATTTAAATTGGGGAACAGGGTCATAAGACACCCTGTCATTATAGTGTATCTGCCAACTGATTGTTTAATTATTGGTAGTGATCTCCTGAAGCGATTAAGTACCATAATTGATTGCATAAATAATGTAATTTGGTCAAAAGTTAAAAGGCCTATCAATTATGAAAAATCTGGTATATCTCGCACCTGACATAATTGTCGCGTAGTGGAGGAGAAACCAGATGCTGTGGAGATTCATTTCAGGAATAACTCTGTACCTGAAATCACTATTTTACAGATAGATGATCAGACTCCTTTAAGTGGCTCTGATGATAATACTTTTAAAATTTCGACGGAAAAGATAGCAAATATTTCCCTAGATGACGATGTATTAACCATATCTCTCCACAAGGGGGATCATAGAATCCCTAAGAGGGAGGCCACGCTCAATACCTCACAGGGATTGAGAGAGTTAAAGAGGATCTATTTATCCCTATAAAAATGCATGACCTTGGTACAACAAAATATGCCATGTTGAGTTTAAAACAGGAAGCTAGCTATATAAGCGAAGGCTTATTAGCACAGATAGTTGAACCTAAAGTGATTAAATATCTTTCTCCCCAAGACTACTGTGTCCACAACCTGGATAACAGGTTTGAAAGCTATAACATCACAGCTAAGTGCTTATTATCTGTCTCTATAGGTAATAAGTCAGTGAAGCACCTGTTTTTAGTTTTAAATACTCCCCATAATCAAATATACATTGGCAATGATATCTTACATAGATATGCCATTCAAATAGATTTGATTAATTCTTGCCTCTGGAGCAGGTTAAAGGGGGACCCTGAAGTATTTAAGGATGAAAATGCAGCCCTGAAATCAAACCAGCAATTGCCATATGCTGTGAATATGCAGGTATCTAGTGATGTTATAATTCCTGCTGGGGCTGATAAATTTCTTTTACCCTTACAGGTAAAGAGAGGTCAGAAATTAAAAACTTCTGAAACACTAAATTGCCTCTCCCATAGAATACAAAATCTGGGTGTCACAGTGACCTACACTCCTATGGTGAATATTGGAACTGTTCCAAAACATATTATTGTGCATAACATGACCCCACAGGATATAACATTATCCAAGGGAACTACCATAGGGTATACACTGGAATCAAGTTATTACACTTTTGGATTCCAGAATAATGTAATTGGGCTAATACCTGAAGGATACTTAACTGAAGAACAATTAATAGAACAATCCTTTACATCTATGCCAGAGGGTCTATTTAATATTCAGTCTATTTATCCCTTCAGCTCAGAGGAAGGCATCTGTAAAATTGAAGAGGCCTCTCTAGTGTTTGATCAGCCAATCAAACAGCAAGGTTACCCCAATTCCCAGAGTCATGGGGCAATATAAACTATAATCAAGGGGATCTCACCTCTAGGTTGGAAGAAGCCTATGAATTAGGACAGCCTGAAATCTTTCCAGGATTTCAGCAAATAGTCGAGGAACAAATATCCTTAGCTAATGGCTGTTCCAGCGATGATGAACGCCAATGGATGCAAGAACTCCTGATGGAGTACAAGGATATTTTTGCTAAGGATTCTTATGACTGTGGTACTACAGACTTGCACATTGCAAGAATACAAACAGATCCCAGTGCACCACCTGTCTTTGTTAAACAATACAGACTTCCTTTAGCCTCATATGATTCTCTTGCAGAAATCATAAGGAATTTGGAAGAAAGAGGTATTATCAGACAGGTGCACAGCTCATATAATAATCCTATTCTAGGTGTTCTCAAGCCCAATGGGCAATAGCGTTTGTGTGCTGATTTAAGACAGCTAAACAAACGAGTGTACATGTCTGGCTGGCCTGTGCCATATATTGACCAGTGCCTAGCACAAATGCAGGGATCCAAAATATTCACTGCCATTGATTGTGCACAGGGATATTGGACCATCAAGGTACATGAGGAGGACCAGTATAAGCTGGCATTCTCCTTCCAAAAGGTCCAATATGCATTCCAGAGACTTCCATTTGGATACATAAATTCTGGACATGAATTTGCTGTATTCATGCATAAGGCTATGCCTGATGCACTGGAAAGGGGGACCTTATCTTATGTTGATGATGTTTTAATCAAAAGCACAGACTTTGAAAAACACATCACAGAGCTTAAACACGTCCTCAGCCAACTTAAAAGGGCAGGTGTCAAATTATCCCTACAGAAAGCTCAATGGTGCCACACTCATGCAAACTTCTTGGGACATGAAATTACTTCTGAAGGGTTAAATCCTCAGAAGAAAAAGGTGGAAGCTATTGTAAATTCCAAAAACCCAACTAACTTAAGGGAATTGAAATCCTTCCTGGGTATGACGAATTATTCTCGCAAATTCATTGATAATTATGCAGAATTAGCTAAACCACTACTACTTCTTCTAAAGAAAGATGTGAAATGGCACTGGAGTGAGTCTCAAGAGACAGCCATCAGAGAGCTGAAGAGAAAACTCACTCAAGCACCTTGCTTAGCGTACCCTGAAGGTGGTAAACCTTTCTTCTTAGAGACAGGTTACACAGATATAAGCATGAGTGCTGTTTTATACCAAAAGCATGATAATTTAAGCAAAGCCATTGCTTATGCGAGCAAAAATCTTTCCCAGTAGAAATAAAATTTAGCGATTGCGAAAAAGCCCTCTTATCTACTGTATGGGCTCTACAAAATAATACAGAATAAGAGAGGGGAAATTGTCAAATAGCCGCATAATGGCGTGGACTCTTTCCTTACAAGGCTGGCCCTTAGAAATTTGCTACAAGCGTAATAAAAAGAATCCGGTCGCACAGGGGCTTGCTGAGCTCCATGACTGTACTGCTAGAGATCCTGGGGAAGAATTATCAGAAGATGATTTCCTGGAGGAACAATTGCTTTCCCCATATAAAATGTACAATGAGGAAAATTGCCAAACATTACCTTGGGTGTATGTTGATGGTTGTTCTTACCATGCCACTATTGATAATGAGCGCAGATTAGTCTCTGGCATTGGTATAACTTGGGCAAATGGATTCTCAAATATATCTATAGGTTTAAACATTGGACCAAGATCCAGTCAAGTTGCAGAACTCACTGCTATTCTCAAAACCATTGAAATGGCTATTGAACATAATATTCATGAATTTGTGATCATAACTGACTCAAATTATGTGCGAGACAGTTTTGAAGAATACCTGCCGACTTGGAAAAATAAATGGCATGCAGAAAAGCAATATCAAACCAGTCAAGCATGGCAAGTTGTTCTGCGAGATTAATAATCTGGTGGTATCCAATGATTTAACCATACACTGGAAAAAGACCAAGGGTCATTCCAGGGTTCTAGGTCCAGATAAGGAAGGCAATGACCTTGCGGATTCATTAGCCAAACAAGGAGTCATAACTGGAGAACTTCTTAATATTGAACACTTAATGGGTGCAATTCAGGTAGAAGCCATTACCAGAAACCAGGCCAAACAACAGAATGAGCCTAACCTGGTACAATGTAGTCAGGATTCTCCTAGTGAGGACCTGATCACTAGTCAAAAAGAAGACCCCTTTGTAGGCATCTTCTATAAACACATAGAAGATCCTGAAAGCAAACCCATATCAAAAGATGATTGTATTTGCAAAGAAGATCTTAGAATCTTAATGAAATCCAGATCACAATTCAAGTTACAGGATGGTTTGTTAATTAGAACCTCCAAAACTGGCATTCAGCAATGGGTAGTACCCACCAAGTTCAGAGGCCTAATGCTTCAACATGCCCATGATGCTCCCACATCTGGTGATCGTGGTGCCAAACTCACGTATGAAATATTGCGTGATTACGCTTTTTGGCCACACATGTTGAAAGATGTTCAAACCTACTGTCAAGGGTGCTTAATCTGTCCACAGTTCCAACCCACTGCACCAACGCATAGAGCGCCATTGCAGAAAAGGGGGATGGTAATGCCATGGTCAGATATACAAATTGATTTTATTGGTCCAGTAACTAGATCGTCAAGAGGTAACAAATACATGTTAACAGTGACATGCCTGTTCACTAAATGGGTAGAGTGCATCAGTGCACCTAACAATAGTGCTGAAACATGTGCAGCATTGCTCATCAACTACGTATTTTCCAGATTTGGTTTGCCCCAAAGAATCGAATCAGATTGGGGAACCCACTTCACTAGCGAAGTGATGGCCAAAATGTGGAAAATACTAGGGGTAAAAAGAAAGCTAAAGAAACACAAAAAGTGAGAGTTGCACACTAATCAGTAATTAGCTAGAGAACAGGTGCTTCCTAGAAAGATGCATATGAAAACAACATAGAAAAGGAAGTGGGGATTTCACAATAAGAAATTCCCAAAAGTCTAGGTAAATCCAGCACGACTGTAAAATTGAATAAAAGCACTACAAAAAGCTTGTATGTCAAAAACAATATAAATATTTATTAACCAAATGCACAATACACACATTCACATTCATACAGTGGATCCCACACAAAGCAGTGTTATAAAGTACTGGCCAAAAAGTTATTATCTGGTGCACCAGGGGAAATAGACCAAAAACAGTCAGTTTAGAACTTGCAGGTATTTGTAATCCAATAAGTGCAGCGTTAATGCAAGAAATGGATGCAGTTATATAGTCCCCGGTGTATAAAGACCAGTTACTTCAGACTTGAACCCCGAGAGTTACTGAGTCGTCTACAATCAACGATAGGTGCTTAAGAGGCATAGCATAGGAGGAGCAATAGAAACACGCGTCTTTATTCACAGGTGCTGTATTCTTTTAGGACAGTAATATTCGGTGTACAGATGCGTATAACATATTCTACCTGTATTTGTTCACGCGGTCGCTCCTCCTAGCTGCCTTGTTCATGGAGTGTCCAGACATCAGGGGTAAGTCACGATGAGCAGGGGATCTGCTGTAAGGGCTGCCTCAAGTGGTGGTGTAGAGCGTTACAACCAGTCCATTGTTAAAATCCTCAAAAAGTTTGTGAGTGAAACGGGTAAAGACTGGGATGTAAAACTACCTCTAGTCCTAATGGCATTAAGAGCAACTCCAAGTAGTGCTACCAAGATGTCACCTTTTGAACTGATGACTGGTAGAAGAATGGTTCTACCTCAGCATCTGCTGTACCGTACATCAGACCAAACTAGATAAATGCTGCCAATACACATCAATATGTGGAGAACCTAAGAAAGCACCTGCAATATGCCTTTGCATTTGCTCAAAGGAATTTAGAAAGAGCCGCAACTGCCACTAAAACCTATTATGATCTCAAAACGTCCAAAAAGGAATATGAAATAAATGATAAAGTTTATCTTTATAACTTTGAAAGAGATCAGCTTAGGGAGAAGAAATTTCTTCCCTCATGGAAAGGTCCTTTTGTCATTACTGACAATGTATCTCCAGTGGCCTATAAAATTCGGATCCCCAAAAATGAAAGTTTCATAGATAAATGGGTCCATATCAATCAATTGCGGGCATGTCATCCCAGGTCCCAACTACAAGTCATAGAGGGAGAATGAAGTGTCATATCCCCAAATGCACTAAAGACCTACTGTAGTTTAAAGATGCCTAGCTGATGAACACAAAGGCTCAAAAATGACAGACTATCTACATAGAAGACTGTCTATGGTGTGTACGGTCAACATCCTCACCGAATACCATTGACTTTAAGCCAATTTAAATACATGTGTCCTACATCTATTTAAATTTGGAAGGGGGATTTATGTCAAGGTATATGTGAAGATTAATATATATATATGTATATTATTATATATCTGACTAAATCAATTCAAAATAATTCATTCATTCAGAAAAGTCTACTGGAGACTCCTATCCCATCCTCCAACATTCAGTATGCAAAAGTGAAGAGGGCATCCAGGTGAGAACAATAAACATTTGGTTTGTTTAACTAACAGAAATTGCAAGGGACCATATGTGTGACTGCCTGGAATAGAGAGATAAAATCTCTTACCCCTCAAGAGTCTGACTCAGGCGACATATTTTGTAAGAAAGTGACATGTTTTGTAAAAACTTTGACCATTTACTTTCAGATGCAAATTGACCCCATGCTATGTAAGTGGGGCAATAAAAACTTGGCAGGAACACATGTTTTTAAATTATACTCTTGGGAACCATTGTTAAAAGACAGCATTCTGATGCCTAGATCAGGATACATGCCCATATATGGGATTCCTCCAACGGAGATGCTGATCCGTCTGAAGAGATGTGGAAAATGCAAGCATTTTCCAAAAGGGACAAATAATTTGCACAGGTTTGTTGAGTGACTCATGCTGTGTGGCTGCTAACACTGAAATATACAAAATGTAGATGTTGCGTCTGGGAGAGGATAACACACAGTGAAAGCACATGACTTACAGGTTTCCAACAACTGTATTTAGATTTCAAATAAAATATACTAGGAAAATATATATATTTTAATGGATATGAGACTGTCTATTTATATGATATTACATATATATATATAACATGCTTTCCTGTGTTCCAGATGGGGCTAAAAGATACCAAATACAAGATTGTCTGTATGGAATAATAACCGCTGTGTCTCTATACTTCTCAGACATATAATAATTCATGCATGCAGAATTTGTTAGAAATGTAAAACATGCTGTAATTGTGTAAATGCATGTATAACAGATATTAAATGCCACTAATTTCAAAATAATTAGCAGTATTAAATTGCTTTAATATAATACAATGTTAATAATATAACATATTTGGTATCAGAATAATCAGAAAAATGATCTGGTGCTACACATCTATAGTTGGGGTTTGTATGTGATTGATGCAGAGAGTTATGATCTGATTAAATAACCATTTTATGACAATAATTAACTTGTTAAAAATGTTTAGAAATGTTAAAGGTGAATTTGTTTTGTTTGTATGTCTGCTGCCCCCTGGTGTTGCAATGCGAGAACAACAGCCAGAAGGCTTTTTGGCTGTTTAAAAATGAAATTTCAAAGGGCCAATCCGAGACAAGGTTTCCGTTTGGCCGTTTCCAAAATCACCAGTGAGGAAAAACTTATATAAGCTTAATGCAAGATAGAGAAAAGACAGATTTCTGCTGAGCTAAACTTGTAACTGGTTCCTGTTGGGCGTGAAATACCATTTACTCAAGCAAAGCTGATCTATTCTTCTCATTGACTGCAAATTATACTTATTGGTATTTTCTGAGGTGAAAATATTCCTATCTCTTTTTGGTAATGTATTAAGAGATTGCTGTAACAAATAGATTTAAAGAGCAGATTGTACTTTTAAATTGTGCGTCATCGTTTTGGATAGTTCTTAGCTTGCCTGTTTGTATGCAAAACATTTAAAAAGTAAGCTTCATTGTTGCTGTGTTTGGCAGACTTAAAGAAATAAATTATATTTTAAAACTGGTAGTCACAGCCCTGTATAGTGTTAAATTTGTATCTTGTAGGTTAAGTAACTTATCTGTGAAATTTCTGATGTGGTGAATTAAAATTGTATTAGGATAAATTACAGTTAAATAGCTGAATATATATATTATCCAATTGTTTATAAGCACTGTTAGGATTGTATTGCTTGGATGTTAAAAGTTAAAGATTTTAGTCTCATTGTGCTAACTGGGGGAAACTTCTATTGTTAATAAGGTAGACGTGTATAGTATTGTCTCATATTCTGGTTCCTATAAATATAATCCAATATGTTCATAGATATTAACTAAATAAAAAGAATTCAGATATTTGTCTTGATTTTATGATTTTTTAGTGGATGCATATTGATTGAGGGTTTATTTTAAAGGATAATTATTTAAATATATTGTGTTATAACCCTGCCATAGGCTGATATATTATTTGGAGAGCACTACTGAAAATTCTTATAAATATACTGACAACCTGCATACACATTATAGAGTTTTTTACCTTTTTAAAAAAAAAAAAATCATGTTAGTGGTCCACGGGATTCAAAATTATGAGTTTAGTGGTCCCTGAGGTCCTAAAGGTTGGCGACCCCTGATAAAGACAGTACTGTGACCCACCTGATGCTGCACACAGCCTGCCCTGGTAGACACTACAGTTTGTTGCAGCTACAAGAGACAGCAGATGTTGCACACACAGTGGGACGCGCTCCAGCTTTCCACTGCAAAGGCTCAGGCTGAAGTAAATCCTAGAGGGAGAGCCTAACGTGACAAGTCCCACCCATGAAAAGTCTGCTCTATCTAAAAACATTCTCAAAACTCATAATCCATCCATAAATCATGCTTAACAACCCCTCAACACCGTGACCTTGGACCCATCCCACTTTATGTATTTTATGCGGCAAATGCATGTCATGCTAAGTACGTAGTACTTATAAATAAATTAACAACAAGCAACATGTGGCACTTCACTTTATACACAGCGGTTTGGCACAATTTGTTTGGTACAAAAAAAAAATTGTTTTATTTTCTGCTCCATCCAAACTCCTTTTAGCTGCTCTGACTATGGACTCCCCGCCAGCCCCGGCAGTAGTTCTGTGCTTGTTTACTGTTCTACAAAATACATACAATATCTTTTATGGATTGGATTTGAGAACTTTGTTGGATTGATTTAAATTTCCATTCACATTAGGGCCTAATTTCTATATTAGGGTTGCATAATAGTGCAGCTTATTTTTTCAAACTTGCTAATTTAGCATTTTAGTATTCCTTGACAATTACTGTAATCTTTAATCATTTGATGAACATTCATTGAGATTTTTGTTTTTAATTTCTTAGTGTAGGGCTATAGAAACAAACAAAAAAAAGTTTAGGCATGAATACAGCCAAAACCAGAGAATTGATTTGCTTGGAATTCCACTATACAATGAGTAAACCTTTTTTTTAATGTTTTTAAGATATAAACATTGTTTTATTTTATCAGTAAAAGAGACTAATACATGCTTCATTAAACTACATACTCAATTACACACTGACATACTTTCTCGCTGGCATGCCACTTTTATACTGTTAAATCTGGATTTTAGTTATATTCTTTCTCCATAAATAAGCTTACAACTCACTTCATGAGAATATTTGTGATGTGTGTGTATAATGTGAGTACAGTACAGTTACTGGTTTTATATTAATGATGTGGTTTGAGTATACATATTTATTTATATCAGATGGAACTTGCTTGAATTGCCAGAGGGACCATCCCAGTTTAAGAGGGAGACAAGTTGGAGGCTCTACAATGCTGAACTAGAGTTAGGCTGTATAAACCAGGATTTCTGTAGAGAAGGTTACAGGATTATTGTTGGTTTATCCTGAAAAAAATAACTAAATCTTAATTGTTTTTTAAAGTGAAAAATAGCACATTGGTCTACAAACACTGAAAAAAGAAAACACAAAAAGTATCAGTAAACCCTTAATGACATTTTAAAAGTTAAACCCTGCTCTCTCTGTTCTGCTATTATTTTTGTTATATTTTGCATTGTTTTGTGATTTGTGATAAATGAGCACTAGTTTAACCCATTGATATGAAGTGCATTGTTCTCTAAAAATTGCAAGTACACAAATGCTAATGCTACCAAAACCTGGAATATTGTTTAACATTTCAGAGTCCCAGGCATGGCAGAGCCACCACCAGGGGGTGAAAGGGGACACTCTAGTCAGAGGCCCGGTGGCTCAGCCAGCAGCACTGGAAATTTAAACCAGTGAAGATGGGCTAATTCTAGGTTGCATGGCTGGGAACTATAAGTCCCTGAATGCCATGCAGAAAGTAACCTTCAAATCGGGTAGGAGCTCCCACCTGGAACTACACACGTGGAGTGACTGGGGAGAAAGGGGGCTCATAGAGCAGCACAAGGGAAGTGGGGAAGATGGGGCCCCTGGAGCAGCGGCACACAGAGGAGGCTTCCTGAGCTGCAGACCAAAGCTGACAACCTCTCTCCTCCACTTGAGAATAAGGAAGACATTTTTTTTTACATTTAATAAACTGTCATGCTCCTGAAACTTGCACAACACTCTAGTGCATACATGATTGTGAAAGTGACTTATAGCCCATAATCTTTGTTTTAAGCAATTTATAGATTTCAGTTTTATTTTATTTATCCCCATAGCTTAACAACTCACCACTACTTTTGTATGAGTTACAGTGCTTCACAGAAAACTTCCTGCTTTATGTATTTAATTTTACAGATTATGTATGTACAGTATGTATTAGGGGTGATTAAATGAAGCACTTTATACAACAGGCAAACGGCTGCATAAATTATGAAATAATATGTGTAACTATTTTATACACACAGTAAAACTTTTAAAGGTAAACTGAAAAATATGTTGTGTGTGTGTTTTCTGTGGTTGTCTTAGTGTGTTTTTCTGTGCATGTGTGTTTGAGTGTTTTGAGGGGGTGTCTGTGTATTTCTGTGACTGCGTGTAAGCATTTCTGGTGGTGTCTAAATGGTGTCCTGATTGTCTGTTCCTTTTTAGAACCGTTTGAACTTACTGCTGAATATTTACATTTTTATAGACTTTGAGAACTTTCTGGAAGTCACCAACCCCCCATTCAACCTCTAGTGTTTAGGCAGTTCAGTTTTTGTCTTGTTATTTTCCCTTTTTTGACACAAATGTAGTCTATATGTGTTTTGCATGAGTGTGTTTCTGTGTGTGTGTCTTAGTTTTGTGTGTATGTTTCTATATTTGTGTATGTGTGCTAGTTCCTTTAGAATATTTTCAAGTGTGAAAATAATCAAGAATAAAAAGTGTCCATACATTTTATTCACTTTGGCCAAAAATTGAACAGGCTTAGGGGAGGGGATCAATAGTTTAGTAAGGGGCCCTAAAATTTCTATTATCAGTTCTATTTTTGTTTCAAACCCATATTCTAAAAAAGTGAAAGTAAAAAAAAGTCATAATATTACAGAAAATTATGGTTAGGTATAATATAATATTTTAATAAATATTAGGTTTCCATTAGCAAAAAAAAAATGGACAATGATGAAATATAGTATGGATGTCATTTGTCATTATTATTAATTCAATTCTACAGATATTTGAGTAATAGACAATAAGCAATATAAGTTCAAAAAGATATTTCATGCTATAGTTAACTGAGTCACTAAGAATTAATTCAAGTAGCTCGGATTTAGGTCAGCACTATACCTCATGAACAATTGATGCCATATAGACATTAACATATTGTGTTGCATAATATATATATATATATGGTATTTGGTTCCAGATGTCAGAGCTCAGAGAAAACACAAAGAAAAACAACTTATGGTGCAGTTTGTCAATACTTGATATTAGTTTCTATGAAGAAAAATAGAAAAGTGCTCAACTTTTCAGGCCTCAAACATGTGAGGTATGTAGATTGCGCGGAGGCGCAATCTACATACCTCACATGTTTTTAGGGATTATATCCCCTCCGCGCAATCTACATACCTCACATGTTTGAGGTCTGAAAAAGTGAGCACTTTTCTATTTTTCTTCCTAGAAACTAATATCAAGTATTGACATACTGCACCATAAATTGTTTTTCTTTGTGTTTTCTCTATTCTCTGAGCGCACACATCTGGAACCAAATACCGTTTTCTTTGCCTCTCCCTTTCCACTGGTGATAGTGGAAATCCCAGACACAGCAGCCATTGAAATACACCAGGAGGAACTTTAATAGCAGACTGAAAAGTTGTTTTACACACAGAGCAAATTGAAATCCCTATATATATATATATATATATATATATATATATATATATATATATATATATATATATATATATATATATACGAAATTTGCTCTTGTCAATGAGTACAAATATAGCAGCAAACAATTAAAAAAAAATACGCTTTCACTTATATTTAACATGGAGTAGACTCGCAAATATTCCTCTCTGTACCTTTTTTCCCGACCGGTAATTTATAGTAACATTCTTCCAGAAGATATTATATATTATTGTGCAATAGTTTTAGGGCTAGATTACTAGTGGAGCACTAATTATTGCTCAGGCTCACGAACTTACTGCGCTCGACTTTTTGCACGTTACGGATACTGTGCGTAGACTTCAACTTAACTTGTGCGCAAACCCAATCGCATTTTCTCAAATGTGCTAATCCGACATAAAATGTTAATATTTCACATTCCAATGTTCTTTACATTGCAGAATATTTACTATTTATTCATAAATACATATTTCTATATATATCTAAAGGTTTTTAGGTACAATATATATAATTATATATAAATAAAAAATAAAGTGGAAATCAAAAACTTAAGCACACAGAAACAATCTCTACGTAAATGAATAATAGAAAGTCCAAACGGTGCAATTATATGGAGGCTACACCTTTCACCATTTTCCAAGTGCAGGGTGTCAAACAAAGGTATATAAATTCCCCTTACCGGATCTCACCTCAATCGTATGAGTTTAGAATGATGCTCTGTTTTTAGGGGAGAGGAGTCTGCGTCCACCCTTCGATATCTTTGTAGTGTTGTCCTGTAATGGTGGTCCCAACTCACTTTGCAATAGGTTGTAGACGTTTTCTCCCGGAAATGGTTAGTATGAACAAAAGACATAAATCACATAGCGTGATACTGTATACACTGTTTCTAGATTTATTAGTGACAAATGCAAACTTACAGAATTGAACCTCAATCCATAATGAGGTAAGCTTAAAGACAATGAAAATTCCAAATCATCTCTAAACAACACGTGGCTATGGGAATTATCTGACACTCGTGGTCACAAAATGTAAAAAAGTCTATGACAATAAAAAATTGTAAAGTAATTTTCAAGATAAAATAGAACAGTCGGTTCTTAGAAATCTGAGCGCCAACTCAGTGAAACCTTGCGCATTTAGAAGTTTATCATTAACTTCTTCATCAATGGTAAGTGTCCTCCATTGAGTTGCACCGTTTGGACTTAATATCATTCATTTACGTAGAGATTGTTTCTGAGCGCTTAAGTTATTGATTTTTTTTTATTTTCATTAACAGTGTACGGGGTACACTGCATCATGTTTTAAGCAGCACAATCTCATACGCTCTTAACTCGATCATTATTATTTGCATCGATTTAAAATTTGAGTTGCTTCCTTAATGTGTTTGACTGTGCAGTTTTCTGTGTTCCTTACTATGAACTAGAGGTAATCTGTTTATCCTACTGGGTGCTAGCGCTGGTGCCTTTTCTTTCTTTGTTGCTATATATATATGATTATATATATCTACAGATATATATATAAATATCTATTTAAGAATACATAGGACATATTCTTCTATGTGAACATTGGAATATGAAATATTTACAGTACATACACAGTTATACACTTTATTAAATATGAATATTGCATAAATATGTTTTTCATGTTTTCAGCTACTTAAAGAAACAGTATACACCAATTTTCATATAACGGCATGTAATAGACACTACTATAAAGAAGAATATGCACAGATACTGAAAAAAATCCAGGATAAAACCTTTTAAAAACTTATTTAGAAGCTCCAAGTTTAGCACTGTTGATGAGGTTAGTCTTGGACACCCACTGAAAGGGGCTGGGAAAACAAGAGAAGCAGACACTCCCCCCCTCCCTGTATATGAAAAGACAGATAACAAACAGGAGCCAGCAGGAGTCTATAAACACGTGTGTATATGTGACACTGTGGGGCTTGGTTAGGAATCTGAAAATCAGCACAAAGTTCTTAAAAAATAAGCGAAACTATACATTTTTACAAAAACACTGCCAGATGGGCTATATAAATGGATCATCTATAAAACATTTATGCAAAGAACAATCTAGTGTACAATGTCCCTTTAACTGCAAAGGGCTCCAATGCAATTATATATATATGTCTATATATGTATCATATGTATTTGTGTTTTACTGTATATTTACTGAACATATTTCACATTCCAAAATTCTTCACTTAAGGATAATGTCCTTTTTATCCTTAAAAAAATATTATATATATATATATATATATATATATATATGTATGTATATATATATGTATATATATATATGTGTGTGTGTGTGTGTGTGTGTATGTATATATATATATATACCTATACCTGCATATCTATTCAAAAAGTGCAAAATAAACAAACATTCTATAAAATATTCTAAATAATCCATATTATTATTATTATTATCAGTTATTTGTAGAGCGTCAACAGATTACGTAGCACTATAAACATAGGCATGAAATGCAAGGTAATACTTATATGGGTCAAGTGGGTAGAGGGCCCCGCCAAGAGTTGCATTGTTGTAGTCAGCTCTCATAAAGGTTATCTACAAATAGCTGGGCTCATAGGCTTACATAATAAGGGGGTTCAAGAGGATAACAAAGGAGGGGAGGCACTGAGGTTAGAAAAGTTTAGCATATGTTGTATGCATCACTGAACAGTACAGTCTTAAAGGAGCGCTTGAAACTTTCAAAACTAGGGGAGAGTTTTGTGGAGTGAAGCAGATAGTTTTACAAAATATGGGCCAGTCTGGAGAAGTCCTGTAGACAGGAATGTGAGGAAGTAACAAGAGAGGAGGAGGTTGTGAGAAGAGCGAAGGGGACGAGCAGGAGAGTATCTGAACACAAGGGGGCCTATTTATCAAGGGTCAAATGGCCCCTGACCCCCCTGTTTCCGTGCGAGCCTTCAGGCTCGCCGGAAACATCAGTTATGAAGCAGCAGTCTTAAGACTACAGCTCTATAACTGGTCCGCTGCCTCTGAGAGGCTGCAGTCTGCACTCTGTCCGATCCTATACGATCGGGCTGATTTACACCCCCTGCTAGCGAACGATTGGCTGCGAATCTGCAGGGGGCAGCATTGCACAAACAGTTCACCAGAACTGCGTGTGCAATGTTAAATGCCGACAGCGTATGTTGTCACCATTCAGCAATGTCTGTCGGACATGATACGCTACAGCGTATCATGTCGTACAGACAATGATAAATCGGCCCCAAGGTCTGAGATATAGGGGGAGCAGTGCAATTGAGGGCCTTGTATGTCAGAGTCAGAATTTTGTGTTTAATTCTAGAAGCTAGAGGACGCCAGTGAAGGGATTGGCAGAGAGGTGCAGCAGGTGAAGAGCGATGTGTAAGGAAGACGAGCCTGGCAGAGGCATTCACAATGGATTGTAAAGGAGCTAGACGGCAGTTAGGGAGACCAGAGAGGATGGAGCTGCAGTGGTTAAGGTGAAAAAGAATGAGAGAGAGGATTAAAATCTTAGTTGTGTCTTGTTTGAGGAAATGTTGAATTTTAGAGAGTGAGGAGTGAAAGAAAGATCTGAGTCAAGTTGTAATAGGAGGTGGGGTAATCTTGCTTAATGGCAGAATAGTAGGAGTTCAAGACAAACTTGTGAAGAAAGTCACCTGAACACTGAGATTTTCTACAGTGTCACTCAGCAGTGCGGGAACATCTGCGTGGGTAGCGTGTCAGAGGAGTATGCCAGGGCTGAGGATGAATGTGTGACTTCCAAGCTAAGGTAGGAGGGGTCAAATTGTCAAGGACCAATGTTAGGGTGAAATTGTAGTGGCAGATAGATTGGTCAGGGCATGAAAAGGAGTAGATAGAAGAGAACAGAGGTTTGAGAGAGTTTAAAAGCTGTTGCTAATCTAGTGACTTAAAAAAGCTTCTGTGGAGTTTGGTGTGGGGGTTACATGGAGGGAGAGTTGTAACAAGTAATGTGATATTGCAAGTGAAGAAGATGATGGTCATAAAGAAGAAAAGGGGATTTTTTGAAGCTTAAAAGAGTGCGTAAAATGATAAAAATCTGATCAAGAGAGTGACCATCTTTGTGAGTGGGAGAGTCAGTCCATTGAGACAGACCAAAAGAGAAAGTGAGTTGCAGAAGTTGTTTTGCAGAGGAGGCAGTGGAATTGCCAACAGGGAGGTGGATGTCCCCAAGAATGAGGGCAGGGGTGTCTGAGGTGAGGAAATAAGGAAGCCAGGCAGCAAAATTATCTAGAAATTGAGTTGAGGAGCCAGGGGGGCAGTATGTAACTGCAACACTTATAGAGAGGGGAGAGACTAAACTAATTATGTGGGTTTCGAATTAGGAAAATTTGAGGGAAGGGATGGGTTGTGTTTGTTGAAAGGTGCAACGAGAGGAAAGTAAATATCTATATATTTTACAGTATGTTTAATACATTTTTAAAATTTAATATGCAATATTTCAATAACACTTTTTAAGTTTTCATGTGTGCTAACCTGACCGCGTTAAGATCTAAATTGAGAAACATGATGCGCAAAACGCATGTTTTACATTCCTATGTTCTTCACATAGAAAATAATATACTTTTTATGATTAAATATATATTTCTATATATATGATACTGTTCATGCAAAATACATATCTATACCTATATATTTATAGGAATAGATATGCAGGTATAGGTAAATATATACACACACACACAAAAAGGACATTATCCTGTAAGTGAAGTACATTGGAATGTTAAATATGTAAGTAAATATACATTAAAATACATAAATGCATAAAGACATATCTATATATATATAAATATATATATATATATATATATATATATATATATAAAAACACATGTAAAGCCCTTTGCAGCCTTTTTACCCTGATACCTCATCTTTGAGCCCTTATAACTTTTTATTGCAATATTTTTAAAAACAGAATTTATGTTTACCTGATAAATTACTTTCTCCAACGGTGTGTCCGGTCCACGGCGTCATCCTTACTTGTGGGATATTCTCTTCCCCAACAGGAAATGGCAAAGAGCCCAGCAAAGCTGGTCACATGATCCCTCCTAGGCTCCGCCTACCCCAGTCATTCGACCGACGTTAAGGAGGAATATTTGCATAGGAGAAACCATATGTTACCGTGGTGACTGTAGTTAAAGAAAATAAATTATCAGACCTGATTAAAAAAACCAGGGCGGGCCGTGGACCGGACACACCGTTGGAGAAAGTAATTTATCAGGTAAACATAAATTCTGTTTTCTCCAACATAGGTGTGTCCGGTCCACGGCGTCATCCTTACTTGTGGGAACCAATACCAAAGCTTTAGGACACGGATGAAGGGAGGGAGCAAATCAGGTCACCTAAATGGAAGGCACCACGGCTTGCAAAACCTTTCTCCCAAAAATAGCCTCAGAAGAAGCAAAAGTATCAAATTTGTAAAATTTAGAAAAAGTGTGCAGTGAAGACCAAGTCGCTGCCTTACATATCTGATCAACAGAAGCCTCGTTCTTGAAGGCCCATGTGGAAGCCACAGCCCTAGTGGAGTGAGCTGTGATTCTTTCAGGAGGCTGCCGTCCGGCAGTCTCATAAGCCAATCGGATAATGCTTTTAATCCAGAAGGAGAGAGAGGTAGAAGTTGCTTTTTGACCTCTCCGTTTACCAGAATAAACAACAAACAAAGACAAAGTTTGTCTGAAAACCTTAGTAGCTGCTAAGTAAAATTTGAGAGCACGAACTACATCCAAGTTGTGCAACAAACGTTCCTTCTTTGAAACTGGATTAGGACACAAAGAAGGCACAACTATCTCCTGGTTAATGTCTTTGTTAGAAACAACTTTTGGAAGAAAACCAGGTTTAGTACGCAAAACCACCTTATCTGCATGGAACACCAGATAAGGAGAAGAACACTGCAGAGCAGATAATTCTGAAACTCTTCTAGCAGAAGAAATTGCAACCAAAAACAAAACTTTCCAAGATAATAACTTAATATCAACGGAATGTAAGGGTTCAAACGGAACCCCCTGAAGAACTGAAAGAACTAGGTTGAGACTCCAAGGAGGAGTCAAAATTTTGTAAACAGGCTTGATTCTAACCAGAGCCTGAACAAAGGCTAGAACATCTGGCACAGCTGCCAGCTTTTTGTGAAGTAACACAGACAAGGCAGAAATCTGTCCCATCAAGGAACTTGCAGATAATCCTTTTTCCAATCCTTCTCGAAGGAAGGATAGACTCTTAGGAATCTTAACCTTGTCCCAAGGGAATCCTGCAGATTCACACCAACAGATATACCAAATTATGTGGTAATTTTCTGGTTACAGGCTTTCAGGCCTGAACAAGAGTATTAATAACAGAATCTGAGAACCCTCGCTTTGATAAGATCAAGCGTTCAATCTCCAAGCAGTCAGCTGGAGTGGGTCGAACGGACCTAGAACAAGAAGGTCTCGTCTCAAAGGTAGCTTCCATGGTGGAGCCGATGACATATTCACCAGATCTGCATACCAAGTCCTGCGTGGCCACGCAGGAGCTATCAAAATCACCGACGCCCTCTCCTGATTGATCCTGGCTACCAGCCTGGGGATGAGAGGAAACGGCGGGAACACATAAGCTAGTTTGAAGGTCCAAGGTGCTACTAGTGCATCCACTAGAGCCGCCTTGGGATCCCTGGATCTGTACCCGTAGTAAGGAACTCTGAAGTTCTGACGAGAGGCCATCAGATCCATGTCTGGAATGCCCCACGGTTGAGTGACTTGGGCAAAGATTTCCGGATGGAGTTCCCACTCCCCCGGATGCAATGTCTGACGACTCAGAAAATCCGCTTCCCAATTTTCCACTCCTGGGATGTGGATAGCAGACAGGTGGCAGGAGTGAGACTCCGCCCATAGAATGATTTTGGTCACTTCTTCCATCGCTAGGGAACTCCTTGTTCCCCCCTGATGGTTGATGTATGAACTTGGCCCTCGCTAGCTGAGGCCAAGCTTTGAGAGCATTGAATATCGCTCTCAGTTCCAGAATATTTATCGGTAGAAGAGATTCTACCCGAGACCAAAGACCCTGAGCTTTCAGGGATCCCCAGACCGCGCCCCAGCCCATCAGACTGGCGTCGGTCGTGACAATGACCCACTCTGGTCTGCGGAAGGTCATCCCTTGTGACAGGTTGTCCAGGGACAGCCACCAACGGAATGAGTCTCTGGTCCTCTGATTTACTTGTATCTTCGGAGACAAGTCTGAATAGTCCCCATTCCACTGACTGAGCAGGAACAGTTGTAATGGTCTTAGATGAATGCGCACAAAAGGAACTATGTCCATTGCCGCTACCATCAAACCTATCACTTCCATGCACTGCGCTATGGAAGGAAGAGGAACGGAATGAAGTATCCGACAAGAGTCTAGAAGTTTTGTTTTTCTGGCTTCTGTCAGAAAAATCCTCATTTCTAAGGAGTCTATTATAGTTCCCAAGAAGGGAACCCTCGTTGACGGAGATAGAGAACTCTTTTCCACGTTCACTTTCCATCCGTGAGATCTGAGAAAGGCCAGGACAATGTCCGTGTGAGCCTTTACTTGAGGAAGGGACGACGCTCGAATCAGAATGTCGTCCAAGTAAGGTACTACAGCAATGCCCCTTGGTCTTAGCACCGCCAGAAGGGACCCTAGTACCTATGAGAAAATCCTAGGAGCAGTGGCTAATCCGAAAGAAAACGCCACGAACTGGAAATGCTTGTCCAGGAATTCAAACCTTAGGAACCGATGATGTTCCTTGTGGATAGGAATATGTAGATACGCATCCTTGAAATCCACCTTGGTCATGAATTGACCTTCCTGGATGGAAGGAAGAAGTGTTCGAATGGTTTCCATCTTGAACGATGGAACCTTGAGAAACTTGTTCAAGATCTTGAGATCTAAGATTGGTCTGAACGTTCCCTCTTTTTTGGGAACTATGAACAGATTGGAGTAGAACCCCATCCCTTGTTCTCCTAATGGAACAGGATGAATCACTCCCATTTTTAGCAGGTCTTCTACCCAATGTAAGAATGCCTGTCTTCTTATGTGGTCTGAAGACAACTGAGACCTGTGGAACCTCCCCCTTGGAGGAAGCCCCTTGAACTCCAGAGAATAACCTTGGGAGACTATTTCTAGCGCCCAAGGGTCCAGAACATCTCTTGCCCCAGCCTGAGCGAAGAGAGAGAGTCTGCCCCCCACCAGATCCGGTCCCGGATCGGGGGCCCGCATTTCATGCTGTCTTGGTAGCAGTGGCAGGTTTCCTGGCCTGCTTTCCTTTGTTCCAGCCTTGCATAGGTCTCCAGGCTGGATTGGCTTGAGAAGTATTACCTTCCTGCTTAGAGGACGTAGCCCTTGGGGCTGATCCGTTTCTGCGAAAGGGACGAAACTTAGGTTTATTTTTGGTCTCGAAAAGACCTATCCTGAGGAAGGGCGTGGCCCTTGCCCCCAGTGATATCAGAGATAATCTCTTTCAAGTCAGGGCCAAAGAGTGTTTTCCCCTTGAAAGGAATGTCAAGCAATTTGTTCTTGGAAGACGCATCCGCTGCCCAAGATTTTAACCAAAGCGCTCTGCGCCACAATAGCAAACCCAGAATTTTTTCGCCGCTAACCTAGCCAATTGCAAGGTGGCGTCTAGGGTGAAAGAATTAGCCAATTTAAGAGCACGAATTCTGTCCATAATCTCCTCATAAGAAGAAGAATTACTAATAATCGCCTTTCCTAGCTCATCAAACTAGAAACACGCGGCTGCAGTGACAGGGACAATGCATGCAATTGGTTGTAGAAGGGAACCTTGCTGAACAAACATCTTTAGCAGACCTTCTAATTTTTTATCCATAGGATCTTGGAAAGCACAACTATCTTCTATGGGTATAGTGGCGCGCTTGTGTAGAGTAGAAACCGCCCCCTCGACCTTGGGGACTGTCTGCCATCAGTCCTTTCTGGTGTCGACTATAGGAAAACAATTTTATAAATATGGGGGGAGGTACTAAAGGTATACCGGGCCTGTCCCATTCTGTACTAACAATGTACGCCACCCGCTTGGATATAGGAAAAGCTTCGGGGGGCCCCGGGGCCTCTAAGAACTTTTCCATTTTACATAGTGGTTCTGGAATGACCAGATAATCACAATCATCCAAATTGGATAACACCTCCTTAAGCAGAGCGCGGAGATGTTCCAACTTAAATTTAAAAGTAATCACATCAGGTTCAGCTTGTTGAGAAATGTTTCCTGAATCTGAAATTTCTCCCTCAGACAAAACCTCCCTGGCCCCCTCAGACTGGTGTAGGGGCCCTTCAGAAACCATATCATCAGCGTTCTCATGCTCTACAGAATTTTCTAAAACAGAGCAGTCGCGCTTTCACTGATAAGTGGGCATATTGGCTAAAATGTTTTTGATAGAATTATCCATTACAGCCGTTAAATGTTGCATAGTAAGGAGTATTGGCGCACTAGATGTACTAGGGGCCTCCTGTATGGGCAAGACTGGTGTAGACGAAGGAGGGGATGATGCAGTACCATGCTTACTCCCCTCACTTGAGGAATCATCTTGGGCATCATTTTTACTAAATTTTTTTATGACATAAAATACATATAGTTAAATGAGAAGGAACCTTGGTTTCCCCACAGTCAGAACACAATCTATCTGGTAGTTCAGACATGTTAAACAGGCATAAACTTGATAACAAAGCACAAAAAACGTTTTAAAATAAAACCGTTACTGTCACTTTAAATTTTAAACTAAACACACTTTATTACTGCAATTGCGAAAAAGTATGAAGGAATTGTTCAAAATTCACCAAAATTTCACCACAGTGTCTTAAAGCCTTAAAAGTATTGCACACCAAATTTGGAAGCTTTAACCCTTAAAATAACGGAACCGGAGCCGTTTTTATATTTAACCCCTTTACAGTCCCTGGAATCTGCTTTGCTGAGACCCAACCAAGCCCAAAGGGGAATACGATACCAAATGATGCCTTCAGAAAGACCTTTCTATGTATCAGAGCTCCACACACATGCAGCTGCATGCCATGCTGTCCTCAAAAACAAGTGCGCCATACCGGCGCGAAAATGAGGCTCTGACTATGATTAGGGAAAGCCCCTAAAGAATAAGGTGTCAAAAACAGTGCCTGCCGATATAATCATATCAAAATACCCAGAATAAATGATTCCTCAAGGCTAAATATGTGTTAATAATGAATCGATTTAGCCCAGAAAAAGTCTACAGTCTTAATAAGCCCTTGTGAAGCCCTTATTTACTATCTTAATAAACATGGCTTACCGGATCCCATAGGGAAAATGACAGCTTCCAGCATTACATCGTCTTGTTAGAATGTGTCATACCTCAAGCAGTAAGAGACTGCACACTGTTCCCCCAACTGAAGTTAATTGCTCTCAACAGTCCTGTGTGGAACAGCCATGGATTTTAGTTACGGTGCTAAAATCATTTTCCTCATACAAACAGAAATCTTCATCTCTTTTCTGTTTCTGAGTAAATAGTACATACCAGCACTATTTTAAAATAACAAACTCTTGATTGAATAATAAAAACTACAGTTAAACACTAAAAAACTCTAAGCCATCTCCGTGGAGATGTTGCCTGTACAACGGCAAAGAGAATGACTGGGGTAGGCGGAGCCTAGGAGGGATCATGTGACCAGCTTTGCTGGGCTCTTTGCCATTTCCTGTTGGGGAAGAGAATATCCCACAAGTAAGGATGACGCCGTGGACCGGACACACCTATGTTGGAGAAATAATATTTTATTAGACAGTGTTATTATGAGTGTAACTATACAGTGAAATGTAATTTTTTGTGTGACTTTTTATTCGAGCGTAACAGTTAACCAGAGCTTTAAAGTCGCGCTAACCCAACATGGGTTAAATTCAATAGTGCTCACGGGAACGAGTTTACTTTTAACTTATAATAAGTGCGCTACTTCCGACGCACGCAAATACCTGCGATAAACCCGATATTGCCAGCACACAATAGTTAATGCTCCACTTGTAAACTAGCTCTTAAGCAGGTGTAACAAAATGTTATAAGAATGCTTTTAAAAATATAAAAGTTAATAGTTTCTTCTATATACACTTGCGCACAGTTTAAGGAACACAGCAGGTAGGTTGTTCCAAATATCTTGGAGAACATCTTGGAGAACTAATCACGTTTCTTCTGAGCATTTACGCACCTCAGTTGATTCTGTCTCTTGATGTAATCCCAGACAAACTTAATGATGTTGAGATCAGGGCTCTGTGGGGGCCATGCCATCACTGTACGCTGAAGATAATATTGATTTGATTTAAATTTTTCTGATGTACACTCACTTTGCATTTCGTTAATTGATATTAATAAACAATTAACATTTCTATTTTTGAAAGCATTCTTACTTTACATCACTTTTTCACACCTGCCTATAACTTTTGCACAGTATTGTAAATATATATATATATATATATATATATATATATATATATATATATATATATATATACACACACACACACATACACAGATTGACTCAAACATTAATAAAGACTCTTGTTACAATTAGTCAATTACCCTATTAATTACAGTGTGTCAAGCAAAACCACTAAATAGAAAATACTTGTTTTCCTTGTTTCTTTATATGTTTTTCTGATTGACATTGCTTACTCAAGAAACATTTTGCATCATATTGTAAAGCACTACTGGGTTGCTATTCCGTAGTGTGACATAAAATTATATCTTAGTATATTATTTGCAGAATATATTGCATTTGTCTTCATTGCTTGTTTTGTGGAAAATATGCATTATTTAAGTTCCTATCAGCACATGGCAGCAGATATATTGTACAAGTCTGCACAACTATTCTGTTTATTCCATCGCCAACTACAACAACAGATAACACAGCAAGTAGGATATTTGTCAATATGATGGAATAGGTATTTGTAGCTATCATAGAAAGCAAGGTTCACCAGTAAAGCGCTAGCAATATAAGATAGTTATACAAAACTCTGGAACAAAGTAACGCAAGCTTACACAAGATGTCAAAGGCAGAATGCTGACAGGAGCTCAAATTAGGACAATTTCATACAAATCAAGCTCATTGTTATTTTACTCCACAAATTCTTAAATGCTTTAATAAATTAAATAACATAAATTTGAGACATGGAGATTCCTTTTTATACCTCACTCAGCCATTGAAACCGTTACCACAACACTAATATTCTGAGGGTGATAGACACTCGATTCTATTCTACACTGACCTAATCTGCATGTCATGGAGTAATATGAAAGTATAGCTACATATACATAGAATGACCCGTTTATTGTATCCTCTGATTGAAAATTGCACAATGCTCTTCAGTGATTTTTAGTGACTTTGATAGATTCTTTGTTGGCTGTAATACATTTTGTTGAGACAAATTGACAACTTTTTGTAAGCTACTGCCATGTTTCATACTGCTCAAGTACCTTCTCAGAAGAAAGCTTTGAAGAGAAGACGTTTCCTGGATGTAAATACAAGGCATTAGACATAAATGTAGAGTTATTACAAAAAAAGGACTAATTCTGATTTATATGTTCCAATGCCTTCAACACAATAAAAGTGAAAAAATGTCTAAAAATAAATGACATCTGATCCAGTTTTCTCCAGAATGAATAGGCATCAATACATAAAGTGAGGATGTTGTTGACAATTAGACACAGTAGATGTACATGCATACAATTAGAGAACTTCATCATGGCTTTGTATTTGTATCTGGATAAGTCATTACAAGACACTGCCCAATATACTCATTTAAATGGGATGGATCCAACTCATTAGTATTTGGAAGAAGTCCTCTATTTTCTAGAACAGGAAGGCAGCTATATGCTTTATAATAAGCACAGCGGCTTGGTTGGTGAGAGAGCAGCTGAGTAGGAGAAGAAAGGTTCGGTTAAATGTCATGTGCCCTGGTAAGATAGCTCAAACATGTTGCAAGACTCATCCAAGCTGTCATCTACATTTAGCCTCTTCCAGAAGGATTTTTGTTTCTTCTGTAGCTCCTTTCGTACACATCTGGGGCAGGGGATGGTTTTGACCTTGCATTCGGTGTGGAAGACTGCACCACAATTTTCACACCTATAAAATGGCAAAATAACATTAAGATTAATCACTAACAATTCTCACATACAGAGCTTGATCTACATCTGTGATGTAAATCTGTTTACTACAAAAACCTGCATTTTCAAATTTACATATAAACCTTAAACTAACTTTTTAGTAAAAATCACTCAAATAAAGCTGCAATTTGTATTAAAATTAACATTTATTAATCTGAATAACCTAAAACTGGTCTTTCAATTTATGCCAACTCCACTGAAGTGAGTAAATTTCGCTTTCCTTCTAGAATTTCATCATCATCATCAAGTACTATTATCAGCATAATGGGCATGTGCTGTCATTCATATTCGTTTGAGAAACAAATGCCGAATATGGCCGCATGCAGCAGCTTTTGGCTGTTTTGGTGCTGGATTTATTAGTGTAAAAGTATATGCAACATATAAAGCTGTGCAAATCCTTATCTGTTGAACTTTTACAATAATAAATCCAGCGCTGAAAAAAGCTTAATGACATTGTTAGAGGCCCTATTTGGGATTTGTTTCTAAAACGAATGACAAATATGAATTAATGCACATGCGTATTGAATATGAATGATTAATGATCACAATAATGAATAATATTCAGTGTTGATTCTTGATGAGAAGTTGTGTTTTGGAGTATAAATGTGTAGCTCTAACATCACCATTTGTGACAACAACAATAAAATCTGTTTTTCAGACTCCAGTGTCCCAGTTAGTGACATGAATATAGTAAGAGCTAACAAGTCAGTTTGCTATGCAGTATACAAAACAGAGTAAACATACATCAGGTTGTCTTACAAGACGTGATTGATCGCAAATGGATGATAATTGCTTTTACTTAGTATAATGGAAAGCAAATAGATGCAGGCATACACTACAATGTCTAATGGACAGCACACACAATAATCTGCTCCACTAGATGGGAATTTGTTTATTACTCCAATAAACATAAATTAGATGCCAATTTGCTGGAAAAGTATATTATTATTATACTTTATTTATTAAAGTATACAGGGCAATATTATGGCAAATGAAATAGCATTATTTATTTAGACAATTTTGTTGCACTGTGACTAAATAAACTAGATGTGAAATGACAATAAAGTAAAATCTTCATTTAGAGAACTTTTTTCATCAGAACATCAATAGTGGACCAACTCAACAGAGGGGTCTCCAAATGTAACTCAGTAGTAAGCAATATCAATAATATACATGCTGCTCTGTATAATCATTTTGAGGATATATCTGCAACCTGCACTAAAATAAGGAGCATGGAGCATATCTACTAATCAGCACCCATACGGTGCTAAAAATTACAATGAGCTAAATCAGCCCTTTTAAGGTATATTGCAGTGAAAAGTGCTGTGGCATTAAAATAATTGGTGATTTATAGTGATCTGATTACAGCTGAGCCTGAATGAGTGAACACAGAATAACTGATAGCTGTGATAGGGTCTGGCAGCTTTGTGTTCCTTTTCTGACACACCCGTATTCTTGGCTGATAGTTTTACTCACTTACAACTCTTATCAACAGATACTGGGGTCACTGCCACATATAAAATGGCAGAACAGATAGAGGCACCTGTTGCTTCCATCCAAAGGTCTCCACATAGAACAAGAAATAAAAGATAAAGGTGAATGATTGCAAAATAAAAACACCCAGACAAGGAAACCAAGTCATAGACTTTAACACTTATTAACCTAAAGGAAGGGAGGAGAGGGTGTAACACGGAGTCACACCTACTTGCTAAAGACAAATCCATGAAACATTTATTTATAATGTAGGGCACATGGCAGCACACTCAAGGCTGAAGAAGTATTATTAAGTTCACAATCATTTTATACAAGCTTGACATTTAACCATTTCATTACCTTTTAATACACAGTGGTCTATATTGTGCAGTACCACAAAAGAAATGTATGCAAAAAAAGTACTTTTTTATAATTATCTAAAGACAACCTTCTGGTAATACTAATAAACATGCACGTGTGCATTTATCTATGTTTCCAACACCCAAAAAAGGGGATTCCGGGCAGCATAATTCCTGCTTTTTGCCTATGATTGTGAGCATGTTTGCATTGCACAAAAAGTTAATTAACCCTGCATGTTGTGTATATAGCTTAAAGGGACATTGCACTCAAAATACACCTGTTATCCAAAATGAAAGATAAACATTTTTTTGCATTAAAGATATGAAGTAAAAAACTATTTAAATTTAAAGTAATACAGCTGTTTAAAGGGACATTGTACACTAGATTTTTCTTTGGATAAATGTTTTGTAGATGATCCATTTATATAGCCCATCTGGTAGTGTTTTTATAAAAATGTATAGTTTTGCTTATTTTTTAAGAACATTGTGCTGATTTTCAGACTCCTAACCGAGCCCCACAGTGTCAGATGTATACTCGCGTTTACAGACTCCTGCATGCTCAGTTTATGCTATCTGTTTTTTCATATACAGGGGAGGGGGGAGTGTCTGCTCTTTTTGTTTACCAGCCCCTTTCAGTGGGTGCCCCATACTACCTCATCAACAATGCTAAACTGGGAGCTTCTAAGTAAGTTTTTAAAAGGTTTTATACTGGATGTTTAGATCAGTATCTGTGCATATTCTTCTTTATAGTAGTGTCTATTACATACAGTTATATGAAAATTTGTGTATACTGTCCCTTTAAGCTATTTACCTCATACTACTGCTAATTGGCGTGTAAAACCTTCCAATTATAAACAATTAAACGCATTGGCACAAGATCATTAATACTGAATCAATTACCTACAGTGTTTTGCTCTCACATTAACCACTTACATGTTGTGTCCATGTAGGGGGTGTGGAAATCCCCATAAATATCTAGAAAAAAAACATTTTCTTATAGTTTTTTTTTAATGTTTTGTGAGCCTAGCAATTCTGAGTGTAAGAAAAAAGTAAATTTATGCTTACCTGATAAAATAATTTCTTCTATGGTACGACGAGTCCACGGATTCATCCTTTACTTGTGGGATATTATCCTCCTGCTAACAGGAAGTGGCAAAGAGCACCACAGCAGAGCTGTCTATATAGCTCCTCCCTTAGCTCAACCCCCAGTCATTCGACCGAAGGTACAGGAAGAAAAAGGAGAAACTAAAAGGTGCAGAGGTGACTGAAGTTTAAATAAAAAAACATAATCTGTCTTAAAATGACTCTTCGTACCATAGAAGAAATTAATCTATCAGGTAAGCATAAATTTACTTTTCTTCTATAAGGTACGACGAGTCCATGGATTCATCCTTTACTTGTGGGATACAATACCAAAGCTATAGGACACGGATGAACGGGAGGGACAAGACAGATGCCTAAACAGAAGGCACCACTGCTTGAAGAACTTTTCTCCCAAAAATAGCCTCCGAAGAAGCAAAAGTATAAAATTTGGAAAAGGTATGAAGCGAAGACCAAGTCGCAGCCATACAAATCTGTTCAATAGAAGCATAATTTTTAAAAGCCCATGTGGAAGCCACCGCTCTAGTAGAGTGAGCTGTAATTCTTTCAGGAGGCTGCTGTCCAGCAGTCTCGTATGCCAAACGGATAATGCTTTTCAGCCAAAAAGAAAGAGAGGTAGCCGTAGCTTTTTGACCTCTACGCTTTCAAGAATAGACAACAAACAGCGAAGATGTTTGACGGAAATCTTTGGTCGCTTGCAAATAAAACTTCAAAGCACGAACCACCTCCAAGTTGTGCAACAGACACTCCTTCTTAGAGGAATGATTAGGACACAGGAAAGGAACAACAATTTCCTTATTAATATTCTTATTAGTAACAACCTTAGGAAGAAATCCAGGTTTGGTACGCAAAACCACCTTATCAGAATGAAAAACAAGATAAGGTGAGTCGGATTGCAATGCAGATAGTTCAGAAACTCTTCAAGCCGAAGAGATAGCAACTAAAAGCATAACTTTCCAAGATAGAAGCTTAATATCTATGGAATGCATAGGTTCAAACGGAACCCCTTGAAGAACTTTAAGAACTAAATTCAAACTCCATGGCGGAGCAACAGGTTTAAACACAGGCTTGATTCTAACTAAAGCCTGACAAAACGACAGAACGTCTGGAACATCTGCCAGACATTTGTGCAGTAAAATTGACAAAGCAGATATCTGTCCCTTTAGGGAACTAGCTGATAACCCCTTCTCCAATCCTTCTTGGAGAAAGGACAAAATCCTATGAATCCTGATCTTACTCCATGAGTAGCCTTTGGATTCACACCAATAAAGATATTTAAGCCATATCTTATGATAAATCTTCCTAGTGACAGGCTTTTGAGCCTGAATCAAGGTATCTATGACCGACTCAGAGAATCCCCGCTTGGATAAAATCAAGCGTTCAATCTCCAGGCAGTCAGCCGCAGAGAAACTAGATTTGGATGCTGGAACGGACCTTGAATCAGAAGGTCCCGTCTCAGAGGTAGAGTCCATGGTGGTAGAGGTGATCAAAATCACCGAAGCTCTCTCCTGTTTGATTCTGGCAATCAGACGAAGGAGGAGAGGAAATGGTGGAAACACATAAGCCAGGTTGAACGACCAAGGTACTGCTAGAGCATCTATCAGTAGTGCTTGAGGATCCCTTGATCTGGACCCGTAACAAGGAAGTTTGGCGTTCTGACGAGACGCCATCAGATCCAATTCTGGTGTGACCCATTGATGAATCAATTGTGCAAACACCTCCGGATGGAGTTCCCACTCCCCCGGATGAAAAGTCTGACGACTTAGAAAATCTGCTTCCCAGTTCTCCACTCCTGGGATATAGATTGCTGATAGATGGCAAGAGTGAGTCTCTGCCCATCGAATTATTTTAGTAACCTCGATCATCGCTAGAGAACTCTTTGTTCCCCCCTGATGATTGATATATGCTACAGTCGTGATATTGTCCGACTGGAATCTTATGAATCTGGCCGAAGCCAGCTGAGGCCACGCCTGAAGCGCGTTGAATATCGTTCTCAGTTCTAGAATATTTATCGGGAGGAGAGCCTCCTCCTGAGTCCACACTCCCTGTACTTTCAGGGAATTCCAGACTGCACCCCAGCCCAATAGGCTGGCGTCCGTCGTCACAATGACCCATGCTGGCCTGCGGAAACACATTCCCTGGGACAGATGATCCTGTGACAACCACCAAAGAAAAGAGTCTCTGGTCTCTTGATCCAGATTTATCTGAGGAGATAAATCTGCATAATCCCCATTCCACTGTTTGAGCATGCATAGTTGCAGAGGTCTGAGATGCAAGCGAGCAAACGAAACTATGTCCATTGCCGCTACCATTAGTCCGATTACCTCCATACACTGAGCCACTGACGGCCGCGGAATGGAATGAAGAGCTCGGCAGGTGGTTAAAATCTTTGATTTCCTGACCTCCGTCAGAAAAATTTTCATGTCTACTGAATCTATCAGAGTTCCCAGGAAAGGAACTCTTGTGAGAGGGGTAAGTGAACTCTTTTTTAACGTTCACCTTCCACCCGTGAGATCTTAGAAAAGCCAACACGATGTCCGTGTGAGATTTGGCTAGTTGGTAAGTTGACGCCTGAATTAAGATATCGTCCAGATAAGGCGCCACTGCTAAGCCCCGCGGCCTTAGGACCGCCAGAAGGGACCCTAGCACCTTTGCGAAAATTCTGCGAGCTGTGGCCAACCTGAAGGGAAGAGCCACAAACTGGTAATGCTTGTGCTTGAAGAAAATAAAGCTATCATTTTATCACCTCTTTCACTTTACCCTTCCTAGTACTTAGAGTAGGCAAAGAGAATGACTGGGGGTGGAGCTAAGGGAGGAGCTATATAGACAGCTCTGCTGTGGTGCTCTTTGCCACTTCCTGTTAGCAGGAGGATAATATCCGACAAGTAAAGGATGAATCCGTGGACTCGTCGTACCTTATAGATGAAACATGTTTTCTCGTCATATTTGAAATTTAAAATACTTAACTAAATTCGAACAGTGGTGCTTCTAATGTATTGGAATGCCATAGAAAAACACATCCAACAATCACATGAGTTAACTCATCTCTTTCACAAACAATTTCATTGGGATGTGTTCTAATGGTTGCTGCAATAATAATAATGGTATGTATCTTAGCATTTTGGCAACATTCTGTTCTCACATTTCTTTTAAAGAAAGAAGTTTCATATTTTGTCGTAGTTTCTTTAATGCAATTTCACTAGCAACTACATAGATAAAAAAAATGTTAAAAAGATTCAAAGAAAAAGACAAAAAAATGTGGTGCACACAGGTATTCACATTAAAGGGACAGTCAAGTCCAAACAAAAATGTTCATGATTCAACTAGGGCATGTCATTTTAAACAACTTTCCAATTTACTTTTATCACCAATTTTGCTTTGTTCTCTTGGTATTCTTAGTTGAAAGCTAAACCTAGAAGGTTCATATGCTAATTTCTTAGACCTTGAAGGCTGCCTCTGATCTGAAAGCATTTTCACAGTTCTTCACCACTAGAGTGCATTAGTTCATGTGTTTCATATAGATAACATTGAGCTCACGCACGTGAAATTACCTAGGAGTGAGCACTGATTGGCTAAAATGCAAGTCTGACAAAAGAACTGAAATAAGGAGGCAGTCTGCAGAGGCTCACATACAAGGTAATGACAGAGGTAAAAAGTGTATTATTATAACTGTGTTGGTTATGCAAAACTGGAGAATGGGTAATAAAGGGATTATCTATCTTTTTAAACAACAAAAATTCTGGTGTTGACCGTCCCTTTAACAGAAATAATAATTTAGCGTGCTAACAGCCACAAAAACAATATTATTAAACTTAAAGGGCCATAATACCCAAATGTTTAAACACTTGAAAGTGATGCAGTATAACTGTAAAAAGCTGACTAGAAAATATCACCTGAGCATCTCTATGTAAAAAAGAAAGATATTTTACCTCAAAAGTTCCTTAGTAGCCACATCCCATTGTAAAGGATTTCTAAGCAGCAAATCAGTATGTCTGTCCCGGGACAGCCAAAGGGATGAGCCTCGTGCACTCTCATGTTATTTCCCTATGCAGTGTAAGAAAGTTTACAATGAAATCTCATGAGAGTTAAGTCAAATCTCATCAGATCACAGTAAAAAAGTTCATGACCTCAGCACTGCTGATGCTGATTGGCTGCTGTTCATTTCTTCGTTTTTTTTATACCTGCAGCTGAGCAACAGCTGAGTATAACTTTTTACACAGAACTTACTCTGCTGAGCTGAGGAGATTGTGAGGTAAAATATCTTCCTTTTTTACATAGAGATTCTCAGGTGATATTTTCCTGTCAGCTTTTTACAGTTATACTGCATTAGTTTCAAGTGATTTAGCATATGAGTATTATGTCCCTTTAAGAAGAGAAGAAACCCACTAACAGTGAAGGGGTTTAAAGAGTGGCAAAGGTGGCACTGCAAAAAATAACTAAAACACTGCTAGATTTAAAATGTCCTCAGTTTATTATACAAATATGTACATATGCCAGAATACTGGTAATTAAAATAATAACAGCAACCAGCTATGAATGTTATCCACCCTCTGTGCTGGGCACTTAGTTTATTACAACACACTCCAATGTTCACATAGGTAACAGATTGAGTAAACCAGGCGCTTGTTTAATGCACATGCCGGTAAAGTATCAAATGGCAAAGTCAAAAACGCATTAAAAGCTTACTGCACCCACAGCACATGATAATGACCACTATTAACAGTTGTGTAGCCACAAATGAGGTGACTTTGGATCAGCAAGTCTTTAGCTAAACACTCTCACCAACAAAGAGCGGATTCCTTTGCCTAGCCAAACTTGGTCAAAACCACAGCTGATGTTGGCGTGCTGAAACATCCATCACCCTCGTGCCATGCATGGGTGTGACCAACAGACATTGCAGGTGATACGTTACAACCAGATTTTATTTCACTCCTCCAACTTGGTGCTGGTATGGAGCTTCACTGACTAAGCTCCATATTAGCCCTAAGTGTAGGAACAAAACGCATACAATCTGGTTCTTGACTAGATACCTAGGTAGGCATATGGAGCACTACATGGCAGGAAATAGTGCTGCCATCTAATGTTCTTGCAAATGGATAACATTTTTGCAAAACTGCAGCCACTCAGTGCTCTAGAAATGGGCGGGCTCTTAAGCATATGCCCCAGATTTTTAACAAAAGGTACTAAAAGAACAAAGAAAATTTTATAATAAAAGTAAATTAGAAAGTTGTTTAAAATCACAATCTCTGTCTAAATCATAAATTTTTTTTTTTGGGTTTCATATCCCCTTAATCAAAACCCAACCTGCAGCCTTACACATATATTTTATTTAGCCTTATATTTTGGGATGTCACCAAAGTTTTTTTTTTTTTTTCAAATTTGTTAGTTCAACAACAAGATGTTTATCCAATCAGAGTATTTGGCAGATTAATTAAACTAAGTGATAATCTGGTATTCTAGACATGGGAAAAGTGCTTCCACTGGTGTCTGGAAGGATTGATCTTCTTTCCCCTTCAACAGATGTTTTACATTAGGTTGTCAGACATAGATGCTCTCTGCACTGATGCCTTTTCAGAGTTAAGATGGGGTAATTATGCTTTTACTCCTTTTTTCACTAATCACTTAAAGGGACATAAAATACTAAATGCATTACATACACCTCCCTCTAAATATGGGTGCTACCTTTTTGGAACCTAGCTTTCACAACAGGTATCCAAGGGAGAGTTTTTGCACTGGAAAGCAGTTAAAGCGAGATTTCAATATGGTGGCACCAATGACTAGAGAGAGGCAGGGAATAACCTCAATACTATTCTTATCAAATTTGTTTAATGTTTATTGTCCCCATGTCATTCTTTATATTCACATAGGAACAATCTGGCTGGATCTACACCCCCCCCCCCCTTACTGTCCTATTTTCCTATCCTACTAGAGATTTCCACAGTTTCACCAACTCTATTAGTGACCCAACCTCCCTTGAGTGAGGTCACCTCTGCTAGAAAAAATATCAGCCTTTTTTATTTAGCATAACTATGTAGCATAGCCAAGAAACGTATTACTTCTGAATTAAAATGAGTATGTTTATATAAAAACAGATTCCCTCAAACATAGAAGTTCCAACTAATGGGATCTTCATTTATATGTTTATTCTATATTATCGATATTGGCACAAACCATAAAATAAGAGATGCGTGGCAACTGTAATCCCCTGCCACCCATATGAGTCACATGAACTATAATTTTCAAATGCTATCTAATTTTGTATCTGAAATTACGCAGATATTGTAACTTGTTATTATATCACTAGATTTATTTTATCAGTTATACATCAAAATGACATATTACTTTATTTAATCGCATAGGGGGACTAGGCATGTGCATTTGTTTTTATTCTGGGATTGATTTTACAAGCAAATGCTAAATATGGCCACTGTGCAAATCCAGATAATTTTGTATTGCACTTTAACACTAATAAATGCAGAGCCAAATATAGCTGATTGCTGCTGCCCATGGCCATATTCAGCATTCGCTTGTAAAATAGATCCCTGAATAATGAAAATGCACCTCTAATAGGGATTACAAAAAACTAAGGATTCAAAAATAAGAAAGTATAATGTAAGCACTTGTGGCTTGACCCACCTCATGTCTTGGTCGGAAACAGACCACAATTGAGGAAACACGATGCACCTTTACAGTAAAAGATGTGATATAAATATATATCTAACTTGAAAGCTACATAAACTATGGAACAATTGAGGTCAGACAGCAGGATAGTAAAAACAAACGCACTGTACAATATAAGTTACATAGTAACTATGCCAATAAAAGAATAAAAGGCTACATAGGTTCACACTGTTTACTAGAATTCTGGTTTAGAGAGAAAGTTTCTAGAAACTCAAAGTACAAGTGAGCTGGTTTCCTCAGCTTTCTTCTGGCTGAAAGGTGTGTTAAACCTGATTTATGGAGTCATTAGTGTTACTATATGGTGAGGCACACACTCTTGCTATAGGCAATTACTACTAAAATGCTGTTATGAAAACCGCGAGCAGCACAACAGGGCTGCTAGAATGCCAAAGACAGCATTTCATCACTACCACAATGTTGAAGTTAAAGTGATTGTCAATTTTCCTGGTTTTGAATACATATTCCTCTAGGCAATCATTATATTAAGCAAACCGCCACACTAAATTTTTGATAAAATTACTAATATGTTGTTTATTTTTTAGTCGAAATATCGATGTTTCACTGTACCTGCTCCTCCCACAGTGTACTTCCTTATTTTTAGCCATATCACGCATACAGCGGTCCCACCCACTGTTTACGTCTCGTCAATGCGCGCTCCCGTTTTAATTTCCCATCGAGCATGCATTGATAAGATTAATAATTATACGTTATTTGCAGAATTAAAACAGTATTGGTTTGCTAAATAGACTGTCATTAGAGAATATGGAGCCTTTATACTGATGTACTTACAGAGCAGTACAGTAATTCAGAAATGACAGTGCTCCGTAAATAAAACTATTACGCATGCGCGAAATGTGCACGAGCGTAATAGGAATTCTTCAGTGAACATGATTACAACGCAGGCGCAAAATGGAGTAGTTACGGCATCGTAATGGGGTGGGTCCCCCTGTGGTTAGAGCCTTGATTGGTTCGTAATACGTCAATCAAAATGACAAGAAGTAGGCTCGCGTGCCGGGTGGAGGATCAAAATAACGGGAGACAACGAAAAAAATAAAAAAACAAGGTATATAACAACAACATTTAAAATCGATGAATGAAACTACTATTTATTTTTAATAGACTTTAAGGGTAACGTTAGTCAGGATGCGCACTTTACATTCACTTTAAAGAATGACAACAGCATAATGATATAAAAAATATGTGACTGCCATATTCAAAATTGCTTAAAAGGCCTGACTCAAACCCGGACATACAAATGGAAACCCGAACTGTCCAGGTTATTTCTGGATAGGTGACAACCGTAATCAAACCCATTTTTATATATGCGTGAAATAAATCAGAGATAGATCAGAAATAAATCATAACATTTTTAAACATTTGTTTGCACATTTGCATGTTTTTTTCAACAAAATATTAGTCTTTTATCCTATCCCTTTCTCTATTGCCAATTAGGCTAGTACACTAATCAACCAATTACTGTGTGCGATACTGTAAGGTCAGGCTTCTAAGAGTGAAATGAAAAAACAAACAAAACACAAACTCACACACATTCAGTTTTAAATTATGGGAAAAGAGGGGCAAAGAAAATAACGAAAACCACATTACTTTTTTTTACTATGCATAATTAAACATGTTGGGACAGATTACGATATCAGGTTTATCACTGCTGTTTACGTGTGTCTGAAAGATCACTCATGTTATGAGTTGTAAGAAAATGTGAACGCAATTGCGATTTACTCTAGAATCATTACCGTGACCTCAGACTTCTAGTTAGCTGTTACGCGAGGCAAAAAAGTGTCACAAAAAACACATAAAAAATACATTTAAAAGTACAGTTACACTCATAATAACACTGTCTGATAAAACAATATTGAACAAAAAAAGTTATAAGGGCTCAAAGATATGAGGTCCCAAGTGTTAGAGAGAAAAAAAAAGCAGGCAAAGGGCTTTAACATAGAGATACATATCTAAATACTTATGTGTGTGTGTGTATATATATATATATATATATATATATATATATATGTACATATGTATTTATATGTGTATATATGTATTTGCAGACACACATATATATATATATATATATATATATATATATATATATGAAAAAGTATATATGAAAAATATATGAAAAAGTATATTTATCCACATTAGCTGAGTATCATCGAGTGAAGAGGACTCCACAGGGCATGCGATACAGGTTACAACCTACTTTTTTTAAAGAAAATTCAGTGTTTTGCCAGAGATACCAACAGATAATGAGGCCAATTTATCATATGTCTGTCGGACCTGATCCGACAGTGCGGATCAGGTCCGACAGATATCGCTGAATGCGGAGAGCAATACACTCTCCGTATTCAGCATTGCACCAGCAGCTCTTGTGAACTGCTGGCGCAACACCGCCCCCTGCAGACTCGCAATCGATTGTACTTGATCGGGTTGAATACCGGCGATGTCTGTCTGTCTGCTCAGAGCAGGCGGACAGGGTTATGGAGCAGCGGCTCGCCAGAAACATGGGGCCTCAAGCTCCATTCAGAGCTTGACAGATAGGCCCCATTAAATAAATGCTCTTTTGATTTAATGATGCTTAACATCAAGTTTGTAAAGATGGAGTTGCTTACCTTGGATGAAAAGGTGAAGGCGCAGGAGGATAGGCTCCGTGAAGCGTCATCAGAGGAGGACTTCAAGCTTCTGACACAGACGGCTAAAGATGGCACTGCGGCGTTACAGAAGGAAGTGGAGGAACGCAAGTTCCGGAAGTTCAGACACGACAAATCGGATTACGGATCAGGCAATGTTTATCGTTGGCAATCTGGAGGCTACCAGGGCCGTACAAGGGCCAAAACATGGAAACCGCATTGCGGCAAGAAGTCATCCACGGATATAGCCTCTGTAGAAGCAAGCTCTTCATCTGCATCATCAGGGGACGACAGCCCTGCATCAAACGAAGGAGGAGGCAGCATTGCAAGCCTAGAAGGGAACCAGGATCTGGCCCCACAACGGCGAACCCGCCGCACCAAGAAATAGGTCCTGTAAACGTTGTTAACATTTCCAGCTATGAGCTCTCAGCTGTTGAACTCTCTTTGCTGTCTAGCGGTCTATCGTTCTGCCCTGTTGAGGAAATTGATACATTTCAACTTGAATTAGATCTACATCGTTTATATAGGTCTATTAAATTAAAAGCCTATTTCAGTGGCTTTGAGGAAAAAGATTCAAGGACTCCTGATGGGACTGATTGTTTGTATCCTATGGACTTTGGATTATTTAGTAAAAGTTCCTTTGTGCCTACTACATATCATGCTGTTGACACCTTCATTAATGTTACTAATGATTTTTAATTTTTTTTGCATAAGTGTAATGGTAGGTCTATGAGACATAATCTAACATCAGATGAAAACTTAGCACTTAATAAATTAAAATAAAATTCCAGTATTATTATTAAGGCTGCCGATAAGGGTGGGGCTACAGTAGTAATGGATACCTCTAAATATGTAGAGGAGGTGTATAGACATCTTAATGACACAGAGGTGTATAAGGAACTTGAGTTTGACCCTCTCCCTAAATTTTTGATTATGGTCAGGGAAATTTTGGGTAAAGCATTGGAATTGGGAATTATTTCAGATAAAATGTTTGATTTTCTATATCTACAGAGACCTAAAACTCCCAATTTCTATATTTTACCCAAGGTCCACAAGGACTTATTCAATCCGCCTGGTAGGCCCATAGTGGCCTCTATTGATTCTTTATTCAGTCCCATTTCTAGACTCTTAGAAAAAAATATTTACTCCATTAGTGAGGCAGGGCAGGTCTTTTCTTAAAGGGCCATAATACCCAAATGTTTAAACACTTGAAAGTGCAGCAGTATAGCTGGAAAAAGCTGACTAGAAAATATAACCTGAACATCTCTATGTAAAAAAGAAAGATATTTTACCTCAAAAGTTTCTCAGTAGCCACATCCCATTGTAAAGGACTTCTAAGCAGCAAATCAGTATGTCTGTCGCGGGACAGTGGAAGTAGCGAGATTCGTGCACACTCATCTTATTTACCTATTCAGTGTAAGGAAGTTTACAATGAAATCTCATGAGAGTTAAGTGAAATCTCATGAGATCACAGTAAAAGAGTTCATGACCTCAGCACTGTTGATGCTGTTCATTTCTTCATTTTTTTTTACCTGCAGCTGGGCTGCAGCTGAGTATAACTTTTTACACAGAACTTACTCTGCTGAGCTGAGGAAATTGTGAGGTAAAATATCTTCCATTTTTACATAGAGATGCTCAGGTGATATTTTCCTGTCAGTTTTTTACAGTTATACTGCATCAGTTTCAAGTGATTTAACATATGAGTTTTATGTCCCTTTAAAGATACCAGTGACTTCCTTTCCAAATTGAGGAATTTGCCTGATTTACCAGAAAATGTAGTTTTAGCTACTTGGGATGTATGTAGTTTATATACCATTATCCCTCACATGGATGGGATACTGTTTGGATGGCTTTAACTAAATCCAACAAATATTCTGAACGACAGATACATTTCTTGATGGAGCTATTGAAACTGGTTTTGACTCATAACTAATTTTCCTTTGACAGCAAGTTTTTTCTGCAGCTGCGGGGCACCTCAATGGGTTTAAATGTCGCTCCTACCTACGCCTGCCTTTATATGGACGGATTGGAGGAACAGGTGGTATATTCTGATCCAGAATTCCATAAATGTTCGGCGTGGTGGCTATAAATAGATGATTTGTTCATCGTGTGGCAGGGTGACATTGAATTCATTGAGGCTTCCCTTCAGAGGATACAGGCTAAGGTACCTGCTGTTCAGTTTACAACTAAAAAAATACCCTTTCGTCCCGTCAGAGCCACCCCCCCAGAGTGTTTAAGAGTGTGCCCAAGTCTCAACTCTTGAGGGTTAAGAGGATAGTTTCCAATCCTAACTGTCAAATGCCCTTAGATGAGATGCGCAGCAGGTTTCAAGAAAGAGGTTATTCCTCTGAAGGTGTCAACAAATAAAAGATTGGCTTTTGTCTCTAATTATAATGTTATGAGTGTAAAATTGCCTAAAATTATTTGCAACAATTGGTTAATGCTGGGTCATTCTATGCCAGAGATTGATGAATTTCAACAACCTCCTTTTTCAGCATTTCGAAAAGGCAATTCACTTAGGAGACAATTGGTTAGGGCTAAAATTAAACCTTTAAAGTCCACACAGAGAGTGTTTAAGCCGGTGGATAATGGGACGTTCCCGTGTTTGAATTGTTTCCATTGTAACAGTATTATTAGGGGTAATTTTATAAGCCATCCATTTTCAGGGGAAAAGTTCTATATTAAGGGGCATTACACTTGTCAGTCGACTTATGTGGTTTATGTGCTCAAGTGCCCATGTGGGCTATTGTATATAGGGGAAACTTCCCAGACTATAAAAGACCGCATAACCCAACATAAGTCTACTATTATAAATCCTAAAATTAGACATTTACCAGTCCCAACTCATTTATTTGAGAAGGGACATCAAGTTAATTAGTTACGTTTTATGGTTCTTGATCATGTTCCTAGGGGTAACATTGGTTTTGACAGGGGGAAATTGCTTCTCAGGAAAGAGGCCATGTGGATACATAGGTTGAGTACAGTGTATCCTAGAGGTCTTAAAATGGATTACAATCTAACTATTTTGCTTTGAAATAGGTCCTAATGTTTAGGGAAAATGTCTGTATAAAATTATCATTTTGGTTTTGAATGGGTTTTCAATGTGCAATACAAAGGGTATTTTGACAAGTTTTTTTAAAAAAAGTGTATCTTTTGAAATAATGTATCTTTAAAATGTGAATTTAGAATTTAGATATGTGTAAAGTGTCAATTTAGGATTTTAATTTTTTTTCATATACATTATGTTTTGATTGTTTTTTTTGTTTCAATATATAATTGTTTAATTGCTACACCTGCTATGTGTGAGGTTTAGTCTATGATGTCAGAAAGAGGGAGGGGGTGTGGTTTATTGTTATTTAAGGATGGAGGATTTGTTAATTTGTATTGAGCCCGAGGAGGGGGTGTAAGCCCCGAAACATTGCTCTGCCTGTACTGCTGCCTATGAAGTAAAGTGCTTATTGGACTTGATTATATTGAGTGTCTGTCTGTTTTTTCTTCTTTATATGTATTTGCAGACATACAGTCTATATACATGTAAACACATATATAGACCTTTGCAGTCAAGTAGATGAAAACATGAAAAAGCATATTTATGCAACATTTACAGTGTATTTACTGTAAATGTTTCAGATTCCAATGTTCTTCACATAGCAGAATATGTTCTAAGTATTTTTAAATAGATTTTCCTATATCTACTGTATATATAATCATTATATATATTGGTATAGAGATATCTTTTACCAAAATACCATTAGATATATAGAAAACAGAATTTATGCTTACCTGATAAATTACTTTCTCCAACTGTGTGTCCGGTCCACGGCGTCATCCTTACTTGTGGGATATTCTCTTCCCCAACAGGAAATGGCAAAGAGTCCCAGCAAAGCTGGTCAAATGATCCCTCCTAGGCTCCGCCCACCCCAGTCATTCGACCGACGGACAGGAGGAAATATATATAGGAGAAATCATATGATACCGTGGTGACTGTAGTTAGAGAAAATAATTCATCAGACCTGATTAAAAAAACCAGGGCGGGCTGTGGACCGGACACACCGTTGGAGAAAGTAATTTATCAGGTAAGCATAAATTCTGTTTTCTCCAACATTGGTGTGTCCGGTCCATGGCGTCATCCTTACTTGTGGGAACCAATACCAAAGCTTTAGGACACGGATGAAGGGAGGGAGCAAATCAGGTCACCTAAACGGAAGGCACCACAGCTTGCAAAACCTTTCTCCCAAAAATAGCCTCCGAAGAAGCAAAAGTATCAAATTTGTAAAATTTGGCAAAAGTGTGCAGTGAAGACCAAGTCTCTGCCTTACATATCTGGTCAACAGAAGCCTCGTTCTTGAAGGCCCATGTGGAAGCCACAGCCCTAGTGGAGTGAGCTGTGATTCTTTCAGGAGGCTGCCGTCCGGCAGTCTCATAAGCCAAACGGATAATGCTTTTAAGCCAAAAGGAAAGAGAGGTAGAAGTCGCTTTTGACCTCTCCTTTTACCAGAATAAACAACAAACAAGGATGATGTTTGTCTGAAATCTTTAGTAGCCTCTAAATAGAATTTTAGAGCACGGACAACGTCCAAATTGTGTAACAAACGCTCCTTCTTTGAAACTGGATTCGGACACAAAGAAGGTACAACTATCTCCTGGTTAATATTTTTGTTAGAAACAACTTTAGGAAGAAAACCAGGCTTAGTACGCAAAACCACCTTATCTGCATGGAACACCAGATAAGGAGGAGAACACTGCAGAGCAGATAACTCTGAAACTCTTCTAGCAGAAGAGATTGCAACCAAAAACAAAACTTTCCAAGATAGTAACTTAATATCTACGGAATGTAAGGGTTCAAACGGAACCCCTTGAAGAACTGAAAGAACTAGATTTAAACTCCAGGGAGGAGTCAAAGGTCTGTAAACAGGCTTGATCCTAACCAGAGCCTGAACAAATGCTTGAACATCTGGCATAGCTGCCAGTCGTTTGTGTAGTAAGACAGATAAAGCAGAAATCTGTCCCTTTAGAGAACTTGCAGATAATCCTTTCTCCAAACCTTCTTGTAGAAAGGATAGAATCTTAGGAATTTTTATCTTGTTCCATGGCAATCCTTTGGATTCACACCAACAGATATATTTTTTCCATATTTTATGGTAAATTTTTCTAGTTACAGGCTTTCTAGCCTGAATCAGAGTATCTATTACAGAATCTGAAAACCCATGCTTTGATAAAATCAAGCGTTCAATCTCCAAGCCGTCAGTTGGAGGGAAACCAGATTCGGATGTTCGAATGGACCCTGAACAAGAAGGTCCTGTCTCAAAGGTAGCTTCCATGGTGGAGCCGATGACATATTCACCAGGTCTGCATACCAAGTCCTGCGTGGCCACGCAGGAGCTATCAAGATCACCGAGGCCCTCTCCTGATTGATCCTGGCTACCAGCCTGGGAATGAGAGGAAACGGTGGAAATACATAAGCTAGGTTGAAGGTCCAAGGTGCTACTAGTACATCTACTAGAGTCGCCTTGGGATCCCTGGATCTGGACCCATAGCAAGGAACCTTGAAGTTCTGACGAGACGCCATCAGATCCATGTCTGGAATGCCCCATAATTGAATTATTTGGGCAAAGATTTCCGGATGGAGTTCCCACTCCCCCGGATGGAATGTCTGACGACTCAGAAAATCCGCTTCCCAATTTTCCACTCCTGGGATGTGGATCGCAGACAAGTGGCAGGAGTGATCCTCCGCCCATTGAATTATCTTGGTCACTTCTTTCATCGCCAGGGAACTCCTTGTTCCCCCCTGATGATTGATATATGCAACAGTCGTCATGTTGTCTGATTGAAACCTTATGAATTTGGCCTTTGCTAGTTGAGGCCAAGCTTTGAGAGCATTGAATATCGCTCTCAGTTCCAGAATGTTTATCGGGAGAAGAGACTCTTCCCGAGACCAGAAACCCTGAGCTTTCATGGATTCCCAGACCGCGCCCCAGCCCACTAGACTGGCGTCGGTCGTGACAATGACCCACTCTGGTCTGCGGAAGCTCATTCCCTGTGACAGATTGTCCAGGGTCAGCCACCAACGGAGTGAATCTCTGGTCTTTTGATCTACTTGAATCATCGGAGACAAGTCTGTATAATCCCCATTCCACTGTTTGAGCATGCACAGTTGTAATGGTCTTAGATGAATTCGTGCAAAAGGAACTATGTCCATTGTTGCAACCATCAAACCTATTACCTCCATGCACTGCGCTATGGAAGGACGAGGAACAGAGTGAAGTACTTGACAAGAGCTTAGAAGTTCTGATTTTCTGACCTCTGTCAGAAAAATCCTCATTTCTAAGGAATCTATTATTGTTCCCAAGAAGGGAACTCTTGTTGACGGGGACAGAGAACTTTTTTCTTTGTTCACCTTCCATCCGTGAGATCTGAGAAAGGCTAGGACGATGTCCGTATGAGCCTTTGCTTTTGACAGGGACGACGCTTGAATTAGGATGTCGTCCAAGTAAGGTACTACTGCAATGCCCCTTGGTCTTAGAACCGCTAGAAGGGACCCTAGTACCTTTGTGAAAATTCTCGGAGCAGTGGCTAATCCGAATGGAAGTGCCACAAACTGGTAATGCTTGTCCAGAAAAGCGAACCTTAGGAACTGATGATGTTCCTTGTGGATAGGAATATGTAGGCATGCATCCTTTAAATCCACGGTGGTCATAAATTGACTTTCCTGGATGGTGGGAAGGATCGTTCGAATGGTTTCCATTTTGAACGATGGAACCCTGAGAAATTTGTTTAGGATCTTCAGATCCAAAATTGGTCTGAATGTTCCCTCTTTTTTGGGAACTACGAACAGATTTGAGTAAAATCCCATTCCTTGTTCTTTTATTGGAACTGGATGTATCACTCCCATCTTTAACAGGTCTTCTACGCAATGTAAGAATGCCTGTCTCTTTATTAGGTTTGAGGATAATTGAGACATGTGGAACCTTCCCCTTGGGGGTAGTTCCTTGAATTCCAGAAGATAACCTTGAGAAACTATTTCTAGCACCCAAGGATCCTGAACATCTCTTGCCCAAGCCTGAGCAAAGAGAGAGAGTCTGCCCCCTACTAGATCCGGTTCCGGATCGGGGGCTATCCCTTCATGCTGTTTTGGTAGCAGTGGTAGGCTTCTTGGCCTGCTTACCCTTGTTCCAGCCTTGCATTGGTTTCCAGGCTGGTTTGGGTTGTGAAGTATTACCCTCTTGCATAGAGGATGCAGAATTAGAGGCTGGTCCGTTTCTGCGAAAGGGACGAAAATTAGGCTTATTTTTAGCCTTAAAAGACCTATCCTGTGGGAGGGCGTGGCCCTTTCCTCCAGTGATGTCTGAAATAATCTCTTTCAAATCTGGTCCAAATAATGTTTTACCTTTGAAAGGAATGTTAAGCAATTTTGTCTTGGATGACACATCCGCTGACCAAGACTTTAGCCAAAGTGCTCTGCGCGCCACTATAGCAAACCCTGAATTTTTCGCCGCTAATCTAGCTAATTGCAAAGCGGCATCTAAAACAAAAGAGTTAGCCAATTTAAGTGCTTGAACTCTGTCCATAACCTCCTCATACGAAGATTCTCTACTGAGCGACTTTTCTAGTTCCTCGAACCAGAAGCACGCTGCCGTAGTGACAGGAACAATGCATGAAATTGGTTGTAGAAGGAACCCTTGCTGTACAAAAATCTTTTTAAGCAAACCCTCTAATTTTTTATCCATAGGATCTTTAAAAGCACCTCGACCTTGGGGACTGTCTGCCATAAGTCCTTTCTGGGGTCGACTATAGGAAATAATTTCTTAAATATAGGGGGGGGGGACAAAAGGTATGCCGGGCCTTTCCCACTCTTTATTTACTATGTCCGCCACCCGCTTGGGTATAGGAAAAGCGTCGGGGGCACCGGAACCTCTAGGAACTTGTCCATCTTACATAATTTCTCTGGAATGACCAAATTGTCACAATCATCCAGAGTAGATAACACCTCCTTAAGCAGTGCGCAGAGATGTTCTAATTTAAATTTAAATGTCACAACATCAGTTTCAGCTTGATGAGAAATTTTTCCTGAATCTGAGATTTCTCCATCAGACAAAACCTCCCTCATGGCCCCTTGAGATTGGTGTGAGGGTATGTCAGAACAAATATCATCAGCGCCCTCCTGCTCTTCAGTGTTTAAAACAGAGCAATCGCGCTTTCTCTGATAAGTAGGCATTTTGGATAAAAGATTTGCTATGGAGTTATCCATTACAGCCGTTAATTGTTGCATGGTAATAAGTATTGGCGCACTAGATGTACTAGGGGCCTCCTGTGTGGGCAAAACTGGTGTAGACACATTAGGGGATGATGTAGTATCATGTTTACTCCCCTCATTTGAGGAATCATCTTGGGCAATATCATCATCTGTGGCATTACTGTCCTTACTTTGTTTGGACACTATGGCACACTTATCACATAAATTTAAATGGGGAGACACATTGGCTTTCATACATATAGAACATAGCTTATCTGATGGTACAGACATGTTAAACAGGCTTAAACTTGTCAATCAAGCACAAAAAACGTTTTAAAATAAAACCGTTACTGTTTCTTTAAATTTCAAACTGAAAACACTTTATTACTGAATATGTGAAAAAGTATGAAGGAATTGTTCATAAATTACCAAAATTTCACCACAGTGTCTTAAAGCATTAAAAGTATTGCACACCAAATTTCAGAGCTTTAACCCTTAAAATAACGGAACCGGAGCCGTTTTTACATTTAACCCCTATACAGTCCCAGCTATATGCTTTGCTGAGACCCAACCAAGCCCAGAGGGGAATACGATACCAAATGACGCCTTCTATAAGCTTTTTCAGTGATTCTTAGCTCCTCACACATGCATCTGCATGCCTTGCTCTCCAAAAACAACTGCGCATTAATGGCGCGAAAATGAGGCTCTGTCTATAACTAGAAAAAGCCCCCATCTGAAAAAGGTGTCCAACACAGTGCCTGCCGTTTTTCTAAACGTTCCCCAAGATTATAATAACAATTATTAGTTAGAATCTGCATAATATGCCTAGTAAAGCAATCGTTTTAGCCCAGAAAAATGTCTACCAGTTTTTTAGCCCTTTTTTAAGCCCTTTATTCTTTTATGTTTGACTAAGAAAATGGCTTACCGGTCCCCATGAGGGGAAATGACAGCCTTCCAGCATTACATGGTCTTGTTAGAAATATGGCTAGTCATACCTTAAGCAGAAAGGTCTGCTAACTGTTTCCCCCAACTGAAGTTACTTCATCTCAACAGTCCTGTGTGGAAACAGCAATCGATTTTAGTTACTGTCTGCTAAAATCATCTTCCTCTTACAAACAGAAAACTTCATCCTTTTTCTGTTTCAGAGTAAATAGTACATACCAGCACTATTTTAAAATAACAAACACTTGATAGAAGAATAAAAACTACATTTAAACACCAAAAAACTCTTAACCATCTCCGTGGAGATGTTGCCTGTGCAACGGCAAAGAGAATGACTGGGGTGGGCGGAGCCTAGGAGGGATCATGTGACCAGCTTTGCTGGGACTCTTTGCCATTTCCTGTTGGGGAAGAGAATATCCCACAAGTAAGGATGACGCCGTGGACCGGACACACCAATGTTGGAGAAATATGTATTTATGAATAAATATAACATTCTGCTATGTGAATTATTAATATTTTTATGTCGGGTTGTCGCACTCGAATTTATGAGAGAGTAAGGAGTTATTTTTCCCCCCAATGTTCTTGTTCCATTGACTTCTATGGGGGGGAATACGTTAAAACAGCTGTAATATCCTAACTTTAGCTTTTTGCATGTGTCAGGTTAGTGCTCATAAGAAAACTTTTTCCTTTCAACTTGTAAGACGTGTACTACCCAACATGAGCAAAAAGCTTACTTCTAGCACTGTTAACTCACAAGTGGGAGCATAAAATACAGCTCCACTCGTAATATATAGCCTTTTATTGGGAACTCATTTATTTTTGTTTCAAACAGCAATAAAAGCAATTAACTAGCTTTTGTGATTTACTGAGAACTTGTTTTCTATTGAATTTCCGCATGTTTCTTCTATATTTAGTCAATTATACCTGATCTATTACTGCATTAGTTAAGGCATATCTTGTAATAGGAATCCATTGCTATTAACTAACAGCTAGATTACGAGTTTGGCGTTATGAGTAAAAAAGTATCATTATGCTTCATAACGCTGCTTTTCCCCTAACGCCGCAATTACAAGTCTGGTAGGTATAGGTGTACCGCACACCTTTTTGGCCGTTACGCAACGTCAGTATCGCACATTTTAAAAAATTCCTTTTTTAATGGGACTTCCATAGCGCCGGTATTACGAGTTTGCCTGGGAGGACAAAAAGTGAGCGGTACACCCTATACTGAAACGATCTGTACCGCCATCTAAAGTCAGTAGTTATGAGTTTTACGTTACAAAGCTGTAGCATAAAACTCATAACTAAAGTGTTACAAAGTACACTAACACCCATAATCTACCTATTAACCCCTAAACCGAGGCCCTCCCGCATTGCAAATACTAAAATAAAATTATTAACCCCTAATTTGCCTCTCTGGACATCGCCGCCACTATTAAAATGTATTAACCCCTCTTCCGCCGCTCCCCGACATCGTCACCACTATAATAAACCGATTAACCCCTAAACCGCCTCCCTCCCACATCGCAAACACTACTTAAATATAATTAACCCCTAATCTTGGATTGGATCAGCCAATAGGATTAAAGCTCAATCCTATTGGCTGATCCAATCAGGCAATAGGATTGAGCTTGCATTCTATTGGCTATTCCAATCAGCCAATAGAATGCAAGCTCAATCCTATTGGCTGATTGGATCAGCCAATATAATTTTTTCCCCCATTAATTCCTATTGGCTGAATTCTATTAGCCAATCGGAATGTAAGGGATGCCATCTTGGATGACGTCACTTAAAGTGAAGTTCATTTTCCAGCGACGATCGGAAGAAGAGGATGCTCTGCGCCGGATGTCTTGAAGATGGATCCGCGCCGGATGGATGAAGATAGAAGATGCCGTCTGGATGAAGACTTTTGCCTGCTTGGTTGAAGACTTCTGGCCGCTTGGATGAAGACTTCTGCCGGCTGAGGACGGATGTCCGGTCTTCGAAAACTGTAAGTGGATCGTCGAAGGTTAGTGTTAGGTTTTTTAAGGGTTTATTGGGTGGGTTTTATTTTTAGCTTATGGTTTGGGCACCATAAAAGAGCTAAATGCCCTTTTAAGGGCAATGCCCATCCAAATGCCCTTTTCAGGGCAATGGGTAGCTTAGGTTTATTTAGATAGTTTTATTTGGGTGGTTTGGTTGGGTGGGTGGTAGATTTTACTGTTGGGGGGGTGTTTGTAATTTTTATTGCCAGGTAAAGGAGCTGTTATCTTTGGGGCAATGCCCCGCAAAAGGCCCTTTTAAGGGCTACTGGCAGTTCAGTGTAGGCTAGGGGTTTTATTATTTTGGGGGGTGGGGGCTTTTTTATTTTGATAGCGCTATTAGATTAGGAGTAGTTTGTTTTTTGTTGTTGATTATTTAGTTTTTTATTTTGTGTAATTTAGTGGGTTTTCTGTAATTTAGATAATTGTATTTGATTAATTTAATTTATTTGATTTGATTGTAATGGTATGTTTTATTGTAAGGCAGGTTAGGTTTTATTTTACAGATAAATTTGTATTTATTTTAACTAGGTAGTTAGTAAATAGTTAATAACTATTTACTAACTAGTCTACCTAGTTAAAATAAATACAAACTTACCTGTGAAATAAAAAGAAAACCTAAGCTAGATACAATATTAGTTAATAATATTATTAGTTAGTAATATTAGTTACTTTGTAGCTTGCTTAGGTTGTTTTTTTTTTTACAGGTAAGTATGTATTTAGTTTTAAATAGGTATTATTTAGGTAATAATTGTAAGGTTTATTTAGATTTATTTTAAGTTAGGGGGTGTTAGGGTTAGACTTATGCTTAGGGTTATGGTTAGGTTTAGGGGTTAATATATTTATGTAGTGTTAGTGATGTGGGAGGCCAGAGGTTTAGGGGTTAATAACTTTAGTATAGTGGCGGGGACATTGGGGGCAGCAGATTAGGGGTTAATAATTGTAGGTAGGTGGCGGCGATGTTAGGAGCGGCAGATTAGGGGTTAATAACTGTAATGTAGGTGGCGGCGATGTTAGGGTGGCAGATTAGGGGTTAATAGTTTTATTTAGGTGGCGGCGATGTTAATGGTGGCAGATTAGGGGTTAATAACATTATGTAGGTGGCGGCGATTAGGGGTGTTGAGACGTGGTTTTTATGTTAGGGTGTTAGGTTTAAACATAACTTTTTCTTTCCCCATAGACATCAATGGGGCTGCGTTACGGAGCTTTTGTTTCCACGAATGCAGGTGTTAGGCTTCTTTTTTGCCGGCTCTCCCCATTGATGTCTATGGGGAAATCGTGCACAAGCACGTCAAAGAAGCGCTTGTATTTTGGTGCGGTATGGAGCTCAACGCCACCATATTGCCCGCACAAGCCTACTTTTTACAAACTTGTAATAGCAGCGCTATAGGGAGGTGAATTAATGCCGCTTTTGTGTTGGTCGTTAATTTCCCTATAGTGCTTAAAACTCGTAATCTAGCTGGAAGTAAATTCATATTCACTTTTAGTTCACCTTCTCAAAATATTAAAACTTAGGATTCAATACCTATATTACTATTTATTAAAATTGTTAACTGAAAATAAGAAGAAACCCCTTTTTCATCACCTTGTAGCATTTTGCAATTTATGCAGAAAAAGAGTTGGAATAAAATATTTAGCCATAAACCATTAGATAAACTTTAAATTAACCAGCATTCTGATTTGCCAGAGGGATAACTACTCAATTTGAAAGTGTACACATGATTTTACCCCTGTTCAAACCCAAAAACGGCAACATTAGATACTTGTGCCAAAAAACATCCTATGTAGAGTTGTTTTTTTTTTTTTTTTTTACACAAAATGTAATCTATTTTTATATATTATTTGGCTATCTATACTTTTTTTTAAAACCTCTGATTTTTTTTAAATGTATTTGTTGATTTGTTTGTTTGTTACTACAATGGCTTGCTAGGGCATGAAACCCCTTATTTAACCGACGAGACCCCACTTTTATAAGTTGTGGTTATATGGTGGGGAGTATGCCAAGGGTCTCTTTAAAGTTGCCAAAGCCTCCAACACAGGACTTATGGGATATCCTTTCAGTAGATCCTGAATGGGATAATATATTATTACAATACATTTGCAGAAATTTTTAAGCAAAATAAAATTAAACTGGCAGTTAAAATGTACAGTTATTAAAGATAGATAGATAGATAGATAGATAGATATACGATTCTAATTTCAGTGTGCTTGAGTCTTTTTTGACATAGCTTTTATTTCCTTATAGACGGTAGGCTAGATGTGGCTGAAGAAATATGGTAGGCATGTGGGCTTAGTTCCTTTGGATCACTAACTTTAATTTAAGGGATGAGACCCTGCATTATTAAAGGGACATTATACTCTAGATTTTTCTTTGCATAAATGTTTTGTAGATAATCCATTTATTTAGCCTATACATGTTGTTTTTTTTTAATGTATAGTTTTGCTTATTTTAAAATAACATTGCTCAGATTTTCAGCCTCCTAACCAAGCCCCAAAGTTTTAGGAGAATACTGATGTATACCTACTCCAGCTTGCTCCTGTTTGTGTAAAGAGTCTTTTCATATGCAAAGGAGGGGGGAGTGTCTGTTTTTCCCACTTGAAGTGGGTGTTTCAGCTACCCTTTTAACAGTGCTAAACTGGGAACTTCTAAGTATGTTTTTAAATGGTTTAATACTGGATTTTTATATCAGTATCTGTGCATATTATTCTTTATAGCAGTGTCTATTACATGTAGTTAAATGACAATTAGTGTATACTGTCCCTTTAACTATTCTGTGATCTGTGAGGGGCACATAGAATTAATTGAATGCATAAAATTAAAGCACAAATTGCTTGTTGGTGTGTATATTTCATGTGCAGCTTCTTTTTAAATCTGAATATTGCTAATATCTTGTGTTAATGATTATTTTAGTATGAAAACAATGAAGAACAGATTGTCAAATAACATTACAACTGAGCTACAATAATAAACAAAAACAGCAGCAATTGTCTCTATTTGTAAATGTCATATGTTGTATTTTATTAAGATATTGTCCGCATTTATTTATTTGTTCTTTCTTTTTCCAAAATAAGTAAAATTAGATTTCACACTCACTGGACACATTGATACTCTTTGAGGGTGATATATTCTGGTAACAGTGAAGGTGAAGTCACATATTGTGCTGCTGACTAATGTTAAATGCAAGTGCCCTCAAAAGCAACCCTGTTTTCAAATATTTTGTTAAATACCACTGAAATATAGAGACATTTTCCAATGCAAGACTGAATCACCTTGTATCTCAACCTAAAACCAGTCTGTGAAGTTCACAATATTGCCTGGATGGATTGCAAATTATCTTTTCGAAATATGAGAATCAACATTTGTGAACACAATCTGTGTTGTAACCGTAGCCTTCAGGTTGGATATTTGTCTGTGTGACTACAGCAACTTGCATTGCCACCAAACAACAAACCTGTTATAAACATCATGCTTTCTTGACTTCAGTCTCACACACTGTTAGAGGAGCTCAAAGTCTGTAAAGGGGTTGGGTAGGGTAAGTCCTGGCACCAATGGAACTCATAAAACTAATTTTCTGGCACCATTTTAAAGCTGATTATGATATATACAGTTTTTTCTTTGCATATATAAGAATTCACAAGCACAGTTGGTTACTGAGATTTGTATTAGCTTCCCTTCTATTGTCAACTCATATTTCCATTTGCCAAGTTAAGAAAGTCAGCTTTGGTACAATTAGCGTTTTATTTAATACTGTGATCAGTTTCCAGGTGGTTTTGCCCAAGGGAAATATTCTGGTAGGATAAAGGATTCTGAGTGTCTTTCTCTCACTCATCTGATTTTACTGTTTGCATTCCAGAGAAAGTCATTTAAAGACAATATAATTGCTTTGTAATCTTTACAGCTCATAAAAAATAGCAATGCTATCAACAATGTATTCCAATAAAAAAAAATGCAACATAGGGTATCTAATAGCTATAGGAACGTAAATGTGTTTGTTTTATTTTTATATACTACTGATACTGTATATACTAAATGTTGCTTTTGCAGCTATACCTAAAAATTAAATAACTAATCTTACTGCAAAATCATATTTATTTTCGGACTTTTATGAAGTCTAATAATATATATTACACTCAAATAAACATGTTTAGTTGATTGATTAGGGTTTGCTTTTTACAAAGCAGATACTAGAATTTTGAGTTTGTGGCTAATGTATTTTATGATGTAATCTGGGCTGGACCCTATTTTCTGTTGAGCCCATAGAATGCACACGTCACATTTTTCTGAAGGGCATAAATGGGGTACTCCTTTCCCAAATATCCCCCCCCCCCCCAGAATTTCATTATATTAGTTTGTGATAAAAAAAAGGAAGATTGTTGTTATATAGGCACCCTACAAACAACTTTCATCCATGAATCCCTTTCACATTGAGAAAATGATTATCCATAGCGCAATCTGGAGAAGACGTATAGCTCTGAGGAGAATAGAGCTGATACAGTTGCAAGAAAAAGTATGTGAACCCTTTGGAATGATATGGATTTCTGCACAAATTGGTCATAAAATGTGATCTGATCATCATCTAAGTCACAACAATAGACAATCACAGTCTGCTTAAACTAATAACACACAAAGAATGAAATGTTGCCATGTTTTTATTGAACACACCATGTAAACATTCACAGTGCAGGTGGAAAAAGTATGTGAACCCTTGGATTTAATAACTGGTTGAACATCCTTTGGCAGCAATATTTTCAACCAAACGTTTCCTGTAATTGCAGATCAGACGTGCACAACGGTCAGGAGTAATTCTTGACCATTCCTCTTTACAGAACTGTTTCAGTTCAGCAATATTCTTGGGATATCTGGTGTGAATTGCTTTCTTGAGGTCATGCCACAGCATCTCAATCGGGTTGAGGTCAGGACTCTGACTGGGCCACTTCAGAAGGCGTATTTTCTTCTGTTTAAGCCATTTTGTTGTTGATTTACTTCTATGCTTTGGGTCATTGTCCTGTTGCAACACCCATCTTCTGTTGAGCTTCAGCTGGTAGACAGATGGCATTAAGTTCTCCTGCAAAATGTCTTGATAAACTTGGGAATTCATTTTTCCTTCGATGATAGCAATCCGTCCAGGCCCTGACGCAGCAAAGCAGCCCCAAACCATGATGCCCCCCCCACCATACTTCACAGTTGGGATGAGGTTTTGATGTTGGTGTGCTGTGCCTCTTTTTCGCCACACATAGTTTTGTGTGTTTCTTCCAAACAACTCAACTTTGGTTTCATCTGTCCACAGAATATTTTGCCAGTACTGCAGTGGAACATCCAGGTGCTCTTGTGCAAACTGTAAACATGCAGCAATGTTTTGTTTGGACAGCAGTGGCTTCCTCTGTGGTATCCTCCCATTAAATCCATTCTTGTTTAGTGTTTTACGTATTGTAGATTCGCTAACAGGGATGTTAGCATTTGCCAGTGACTTTTGTAAGTCTTTAGCTGACACTCTAGGATTCTTCTTCACCTCATTGAGCAGTCTGCGCTGTGCTCTTGCAGTCATCTTTACAGGACGGCCAATTCTAGGGAGAGTAGCAGCAGTGCTGAACTTTCTCCATTTATAGCCAATTTGTCTTACCATGGACTGATGAACAGCAAAGCTTTTAGAGATACTTTTATAACCCTTTCCAGCTTTATGCACGTCAACAATTCTTAATCGTAGGTCTTCTGAGAGCTCTTTTGTGCAAGGCATCATTCACATCAGGGAATGCTTCTTGTGAAAAGCAAACCCAGAACTGGTGTGTGTTTTTTATAGGGCAGGGCAGCTGTAACCAACACCTCCAATCTCATCTCATTGATTGGACTCCAGTTGGCTGACATCTCACTCCAATTAGCTCTTGGAGATGTCATTAGTCTAAGGGTTCACATACTTTTTCCACCTGCACTGTGAATGTTTACATGGTGTGTTCAATAAAAACATGGCAACATTTCATTCTTTGTGTGTTATTAGTTTAAGCAGACTGTGATTGTCTATTGTTGTGACTTAGATGATGATCAGATCACATTTTATGACCAATTTGTGCAGAAATCCATATCATTCCAAAGGGTTCACATACTTTTTCTTGCAACTGTATATCTGCATTGCCTCACCAGCAGCACCACCGGGAAATCTCCTGGTGTCCTGGTAGGCCAAACCTACAGTATTATAATAAGAAATAGAACAGATGTGTAAGGTGGAAGGTAGAAAATATTTGGAAAATGAAGACCAAAAAAGCACGTTTGAAACAGAAACTGAAGGGAAGTCAGATTACCAGAAAAGAATAAACTATTTGCCGGCTCTATTGACTGAAAGTTTTAGTAAGCTTTTATATTCAGTTGTTAAAGGGACACTGAACCCAATTTTTTTCATTCATGATTCAGATAGAGCATGCAATTTTAAGCAACTTTCTAATTTACTCCTATTATTACATTTTCTTCATTCTATTGGCATCTTTATTTGAAAAGCAAGAATGTAAGTTTAGATGCCAGCCCATTTTTTGTGAACAACCTGGGTTGTTCTTGCTGATTGGTGGATACATTCACCCACCAATAAACAAGTGCTGGCCAAAAAAATAGCTTAGATGCCTTCTTTTTCAAATAGAGATAGCAAGAGAACAAAGAAAAAATGATAATAGGAGTAAATTACAAAGTTGCTTATCTGAATCACAAAATAATTTTTTTTGGGGTTCAGTGTCCCTTTAAAGAAAAAAAAATCAGTGTAGAGGCCTCACACAAACTTCACAACTTCAACTGATCTCTCACTCCTGGCTTTACTCATGACACCATATCATTAATTACAACTTGTCTGACAACAATAATGACATGAAAACACATATCCGTGCAAGCTGAAACACTGACACCTAAACCAGTGTCCTGTTGGCAACTCACAGTTTAACCTAATACAGTATATCAAAATCACTTTCAGCAATACATACTGAGAAATACACCCATAAGTGCTTGTGCCAACATTAAAGAGAAGTGCACTTTGAAAGTTTGAACGACCAATGCAGCAAAACACTGAATAACTAACAACAATAAAGTGTTCTGAGTGTGTTACAGCTCAATATATCTAGCAAGAAATAGATTGAAACCGAACAAAACAAAAATGTTTACCAGCACATTGCAGTATCAGTTGTTTAAGAGGCATGATACACAAACATGTTTCAGCTAAAACACATGATTCAGATAGAGCATACAATTATAAACAACTTACCAATTTACTTCTATTATAACATTTTCTTTGTTTTCTTGTTATCCTTGGTTGAAAAGCAAGATGGTAAGCTCAGGAGAGCACACGTGTCTGCAGCACTATATAGCATCAGTTTTGCAAGAATGTTATACAGTGCTATTTCCTGTTATGTAGTGCTTCAGATATGTGCACGCTACCTATCCATATATCTCTTCAACAAAGAATAACATGAGATTGAAGCACATTTGATAATAAAAGTAAACTGGAAACTTTTTAAATATTGCATGCTCTGTCTGAATCAGGAAAGAAACATTTTGGGTTTCGTGTCCCTTTAAATGTATTTAGTTCACATGGCATTCTTTGTTGAAGAGCAAAGAGTGCACGTGCCTGGGGGAGTTTGGCAAGAATGCTTTAACACTGTTATGCACAAGACACCAGTTTGCATAACAGTGTTAAAGGCATTCATGCAATACCTTTGGCATATAGCACTACCTACCTAGGTATGCTAGCTACCAAGAGAACAAAGTAAATTGGAAACATTTTGTTTAAAAAAAATGCTCTGGAGCATGAAATAAAAATGTAGACAACTGCCAGTACCTAAGATGGTGGCAGATAGGTAGAGGGGGGAGGGTTAGAGAGCTATTTGTGGGGAATCAGGAGTAAGGGTGGATGCTACACTGCATAAAATATATAAAAATATATATATATAAAGAAAAAGCCTTTTATTTTCATACTGGCAGACTTTCTGCCAGTACTTACAATGGGGGTGGCCATTGTGGTGTGGGTGAGGGAAGAGAGCTGTTTAAGAGGGATCAGGGGGTGTGATGTGTCAGGTGAGCGGGTAATCTATACACTAAAGCTAAAATTTACCCTACAAGCTACCTAATTAACCCCTTCACTGCTGGGCATAATGCAAGTGTGGTGCGCAGCTGCATTTAGCGGACTTCTAATTACGAAAAAGCAATGCCAAAGCCATATATGTCTGCTATTTCTGAACAAAGGGGATCCCAGATAAGCATTTACAACCATTTGTGCCATGATTGCACAAGATGTTTGTAAATAATTTCAGTGAGAAACCTAAAGTTTGTGAAAAACATAATTTATGCTTAACTGATAAATTTATTTATTTCCGGATATGGTGAGTCCACAATGTCATCAATTACTAGTGGGAATATCTCTCCTGTCCAGCAGGAGGCGGCAAAGAGCACCACAGCAAAGCTGTTAAATACCACTCCCCTTCCCATAATCCCTAGTCATTCGACCGAAAGGAAATGGAAAAAGGAATAATACAAAGGTGTAGAGGTCGTGGACTCACCATATCAGGAAATAAATAAATTTATTAGGTAAGCATAAATTATGTTTTCTTTCCTAAGATATGAGTGAGTCCACAACATCCTCAATTACTAGTGGGAACCAATACCCAAGCTAGAGGACACGGATGACTAGGGAGGGAAAAAGACAGGTGGACCTAAACAGAAGGCATCACTGGAGACAAGTCTGTATAGTCCCCATTCCACTGTTTCAGCATGCACAGCTGTAATGGTCTTAGATTAATTCGCGCAAAAGGAACTATGTCCATTGCTGCAACCATCAATCCTACTACTTCCATGCACTGAGCTACGGAAGGACGAGGAAGAACTTGACAAGCGTTTAGAAGTTTTGACTTTCTGACTTCTGTCAGGAAAATCCTCATTTCTAAAGAATCTATTATTGTTCCCAAGAAGGGAACTCTTGTCGACGGAGACAGGGAACTTTTTTCTATGTTCACCTTCCATCCGTGAGATCTGAGAAAGGCCAGGACGATGTCTGTGTGAGCCTTTGCCTTTGAAAGAAACGACGCTTGTATTAGAATGTCGTCCAAGTACGGTACTACTGCAATGCCCCTTGGTCTTAGAACCGCTAAAAGGGATCCGAGTACCTTTGTGAAAATCCTTGGAGCAGTGGCTAACCCGAATGGGAGGGCCACAAACTGGTAATGTTTGTCCAGAAAGGCGAACCTTAGGAACTGATGATGTTCTTTGTGGATAGGAATATGTAGATACGCATCCTTTAGATCCACGGTAGTCATAAATTGACCTTCCTGGATTGTGGGTAGAATCGTTCGAATGGTTTCCATTTTGAACGATGGTACTCTGAGAAATTTGTTTAGGATCTTTAAATCCAGAATTGGTCTGAAAGTTCCCTCTTTTTTGGGAACTACAAACAGATTTGAGTAAAATCCCATTCCTTGTTCCGCCGTTGGAACTGGGTTTATCACTTCCATCTTTAACAGGTCTTCTACACAATGTAAGAATGCCTGTCTCTTTATTTGGTTTGAGGATAAGTGAGACATGTGGAACCTTCCCCTTGGGGGTAGTTCCTTGAATTCCAGAAGATAACCCTGAGAAACTATTTCTAGTGTCCAGGGATCCTGAACATCTCTTGCCCAAGCCTGAGCAAAGAGAGAGAGTCTGCCCCCTACTAGACCCGGTCCCGGATCGGGGGCTACTCCTTCATGCTGTTTTGTTAGCAGCAGCAGGCTTCTTGGCCTGCTTACCCTTGTTCCAGCCTTGCGCCGGTTTCCAGGCTGGTTTGGTTTGAGAGGCACTACCCTCTTGTTTAGAGGATGCAGAGTTAGAGGCCGGTCCGTTCCTGAAATTGCGAAAGGAACGAAAATTAGACTTATTCTTGGCTTTGAAAGGCCTATCTTGTGGGAGGGCATGGCCCTTTCCCCCAGTGATGTCTGAAATAATCTCTTTCAATTCTGGCCCAAAGAGAGTCTTACCCTTGAAGGGGATATTAAGCAATTTTGTCTTGGAAGATACATCCGCTGACCAAGACTTTAGCCAAAGCGCTCTGCGCGCCACAATTGCAAACCCTGAATTTTTCGCCGCTAATCTAGCTAGTTGCAAAGCGGCATCTAAAATAAAAGAATTAGCCAACTTGAGTGCGTGAACTCTGTCTATAACCTCCTCATACGGAGTCTCTCTACTGAGCGACTTTTCTAGTTCCTCAAACCAGAACCACGCTGCCGTAGTGACAGGAACAATGCACAAAATGGGTTGCAGGAGGTAACCTTGCTGTACAAAAATCTTTTTAAGCAAACCCTCCAATTTTTTATCCATAGGATCTTTGAAAGCACAAATATCCTCGATAGGAATAGTAGTGCGCTTGTTTAACGTAGAAACTGCCCCCTCGACCTTAGGGACTGTCTGCCATAAGTCCTTTCTGAGGTCGACCATAGGAAATCATTTCTTAAATATAGGAGGGGGGACAAAAAGGTATGCCGGGCTTCTCCCACTCCTTATTCACTATATCCGCCACCCGCTTGGGTATAGGAAAAGCGTCAGGGTGCACCGGAACCTCTAGGAACTTGCATAATTTTTCTGGAATGACCAGGTTGTCACAATCATCCAGAGTAGATAACACCTCCTTAAGCAGTGCGCGGAGATGCTCTAATTTAAATTTAAATGTCACAACATCAGGTTCTGACTGTTGAGAAATTTTACCTGAATCTGAAATTTCCCCATCCGACAAAACCTCCCTCATGACTCCTTCAGATTGGTGTGAGGGTATGACAGAGCAATTATCATCAGCGCCCTCCTGCTCTACAGTGTTTAAAACAGAGCAATCACGCTTTCTCTGATATGTAGGCATTTTGGATAAAATATTTGCTATGGAGTTATCCATTACTGCCGTTAATTGTTGCATAGTAATAAGCATTGGCGCGCTAGAAGTACTAGGGGCCTCCTGCGTGGGCAAAACTGGTGTAGACACAGAAGGAGATGATGTAGAACTATTTCTACTCCCTTCATCTGATGAATCATCTTGGGCAACTTTACTATCTGTGGCAATACTGTCCTTACTTTGTTTGGACGCTATGGCACAATTATCACACAATTTTGAAGGGGGACACACATTGATCTTCAAACATATAGAACATAGCTTATCTGAAGGTGCAGACATGCTAAACAGGCTTAAACTTGTCAAAAAAGAACAAAAACCGTTTTAAAACAAAACCGTTACTGTCTCTTTAAATTTTAAACAGTGCACACTTTATTACTGAATATGTGAAAAAGTATGAAGGAATTGTTCAAAATTTACCAAATTTTCACCACAGTGTCTTAAAGCAGAGCTTTAACCCTTAAAATAAAGAAACCGGAGCCGGTTACAGTTTTAACCCCTCTACAGTCCCAGCTACAGCCCTTGCTGCGACTTTACCAAACCCAGGGGGGAATACGATACCAGATGAAGCCTTCTAGGAACTTTTCCAACTACTTTCAGATCCTCACACATGCATCTGCATGTCTTGCTCTCAAAAGTAACTGCGCAGTAATGGTGCGAAAATGAGGCTCAGCCTACAACTGGGAAGGCCCTTCCTGACTGGAAAGGTGTCTAACACAGTGCCTGACGTTAAAAAACATTCCCCAAGCTTATAAGTGTGAATTACAAGCATAAACATGTATAAAATGCCCAAATAAAGCAGTCAATTTTGCCCATAAAAGTGTCTACCAGTTTTATAGCCCATAATAAGCCCTTTATTCTGTTTGAGACTAAGAAAATGGCTTACCGGTCCCCATGAGGGGAAATGACAGCCTTCCAGCATTACACAGTCTTGTTAGAAATATGGCTAGTCATACCTTAAGCAGAAAAGTCTGCTGTTTCCCCCAACTGAAGTTACTTCATCTCAACAGTCCTATGTGGAAACAGCAAATGATTTTAGTTACTGTCTGCTAAAATCATCTTCCTCTCACAAACAGAACTCTTCATCTTTTTCTGTTTCAGAGTAAATAGTACATACCAGCACTATTTTAAAATAACAAACTCTTGATAGTAGAATTAAAAAAAAAACTACAACTAAACACCACATACTCTTAACCATCTCCGTGGAGATGTTGCCTGTGCAACGGCAAAGAGAATGACTGGGGTGGGCGGAGCCTAGGAGGGACTATATGGACAGCTTTGCTGGGACTCTTTGCCATTTCCTGTTGGGGAAGAGATATTCCCACAAGTAAGGATGACGCCGTGGACCGGACACACCAATGTTGGAGAAATGGCAGAAGATTGGTGAAAATCCTTAGTTGTCTGTAAATAGAATTTTAAAGCACGCACTACATCCAAGTTGTGCAACAGACGCTACTTATGAGAAGGATTGGGACAGAGAGAAGAAACAACAATTTTATGATTAATATTCCTAACCGAAACCACTTTAGGAAGAAAACCCAAACTAGTAGGACCACCTTATCTGCATGAAAGATAAGGTAAGGAGAATCATAGTGCAAATCAGAGAGTTCTGAAACTCTCCTTGCAGAAGAGATGGCAACAAGAAACAAAACCTTCCAAGATAACAATTTAATATCTATGGAATGCATTGGCTCAAACGGAGCCTGCTGCAAAACCTTGGAGTTTAAGACTCCAAGGAGGAGTAACCGACTTAAACACAGGCTTGATTCTGACCAAGGCCTGACAAAAAAATTGAACATCTGGCATGACCACCAAATTCTTATGCAATAGAATAGATAAAGCAGAAACCTGACCATTCAGAGTACTGACTGACAACCCCTTCGCCAGACCTTCCTGTAGAAAAGACAAAATTCTAGGAATCCGAACCCTACTCCCAGAGTAGCACTTAGATTCACACCAATAAAGGTATTAATGCCATACCTTATGGTAAATCTTCAGAGTAACAGGTTTGCGAGCTTGAATCATGGTCTCAATGAATGATTCAGAAAAACCACGCTTAGACAAAACTAAGCGTTCAATCTCCAAGCAGTCAGTTTCAGAGAAACAAGATTTGGATGGAAGAAAGGAGCCTCAGTTAGAAGGTCCTTCCTCAGAGGCAGCCTCCAAGGAGGCAGAGATGACATGTTCACTAGGTCTGCATACCAGATCCTGCGAGGCCATGCAGGAGCTATTAGAATTGCCGACGCTCTGTCCTGTTTGATATGAGCAATGACTAGTGGAAGAAGAGCAAACGGAGGAAACAGATAAACTAGACGAACCTCCAAGGCACCGCTAGAGCATCTATCAGAGCTGCCTGTAGATCTCTTGACCTTGAACCGTACCTTGGAAGTTTGGCATTCTGCTGAGACGCCATCAGAACCAACTCCGGCATCCCCCATTTGAGGGTTAACCTGGAGAACACCTCCGGCTAGAGAGCCCACTCCCCGGGATGAAAAGTATGTCTGCTCAGAAAATCCACTTCCCAATTGTCCACTCCTGGAATGTGGATTGCAGATAGACAACAATCGTGAACTTCCGCCCACTGAATAATTCTAGTCACCTCCCTCATGGCTAAGGAACTCTGAGTTCCTCCCTGGTGGTTGATGTAAGCCACAGAGGTGATATTTCAAATAGGAAAAACAGCAGCACTTAAAGAGTAATCAGAGGGCTAGTATAAAAATATATTCCATCTTTATTAAACATCAATTTAAAAACGGTACAAGGCGTTTGCTAGCCTTGTACCATTTTTAAATTGATGTTTAATAAAGATGTTATATATTTTTATACTAGCCCTCTGATTCCTCTTTAAGTGCTGCTGTTTTTCCTATTTGAAATTTTTACACAGCTTCACTGGCCATTTTACAGCTAGCACCCCCGCTGCCTACACGCTGGGTTAGCCCACCTCCGCTCATTTGTGACGTCAGGACTACCGGATCTGCAGCAGCTTGGGCTGTGTGTGTTCACAGAGGTGATATTGTCCGACTGAAATGTGATAAATCGGGCTAAAGCCAACTGAGGCCAAGTTATCAGAGAATTGTAATTTGCTCTCAACTCCAATATGTTTAATGGGAAGAGCAGACTCCTCCCGAGTCCATAATCACTGTGCCTTTAACAAGGCCCAGACTGCTCCCCAACCTAACAGGCTGGCATCTGTGGTCACAATCACCCAAGAAGGTCTCCGGAAGCATGTGCCCTGAGACAGATGTTCCTGAGAAAACCACCACGGAAGAGAGTCTCTTATTAGAATATCTAGATCTATCCTCTGGGACAGATCCAAATGGTTTCCGTTCCATTGCTTGAGCATGCAAAATTGCAGAGCTCTCAAATGGAATCAAGCAAAAGGAATAATGTCCATGGAAGCGACCATCAAACCAATTACTTCCATACATTGGGCTACAGATGGCTTAACAGTAGACTGAAGAGAGAGGCAAGCAGAGAGAATTTTGGATTTCCTGACCTCTGTTAGGAAAATGTTTATAGATAGGGAATCTATTATAGTCCCTAAGAACACCACCCTTGTAGCTGGAACAAGGGAACTCTTTCCCCGATTCACTTTCCATCGAAAAGATAAGATCTATGTATGGGAGCTTGCTAGTTGAAAAGATGGTGCCTGAACCAGAATGGCGTCTAAGTAAGGAGCCCGAGACCTGATCACTGCCAAGAGAGCCCCCAGAACTTTTGAGAAAATTCTGGGAGCTGTGGCAAGGCCAAACGGAAAAGCTACAAACCTAAAGTGTTTGTCTAGAAAAGGGAATCTCAGAAATTTGTGATGATCCCTGTGAATAGGAACATGAACATAAGTGTCCTTTAGGTCTATGGTCATCATGAACTGACCTTCCTGAACCAAAGGAAGAATTGACTGAATGGTCTCCATTTAGAAGGACGGAACCCTGAGAAACTTGTTGAGACACTTTAGGTCTAAAATGGGATGAAAAGTTCCCTCTTTTTTGGGAACCACAAATAGATTTGAATAGAATCCTAGACCCTGTTCCTTTACTGGAACAGAAACAATCACTCCAAGAGTGAAAATATCCTGAACACAGTTCAAGAATGCCTCTCTTTTTACCTGATCTGCAGATAACCTTAAGAGGTGAAACCTGCCCCTGGGAGGGAGAAAATTTAATTCTATCTTGTAACCCTGAGAAACAATGCCCACAGCCCATGGATCGGAGACATCTCGGAACCACTCCCGAAAAAACAGGGAAAGTCTGCCCCCCACGTGATACGACTCCGGACCAAGGGCCGACCCATCATGCTGATTTAGACTCAGCTGAGGGTTTCTTAGATTATTTTCCCCTTGCTCCAGGTCTGACGGAGTCTCCAAGATGACTAGGATTGTTCCTATTTGGAAGCGGAGGAGGAAGGCTTTTGACCGAAAATTACTTTGACGTCCCTTAAATCTAATCTTCTTGGGGAACTTCCAGGCAGCGGCCATGTTCAGTCGCATTGCTGTGTGCTGCTACAGCTTTTTTTCATAAATCTTCAAAATTCACCTTTCTACAGATCGATCTATGTAACTAACTACCAGCATTGCTCTGTATTTTTTAAGCCACAACTTTTTATACCTCCAGTTAATGGAATTGCTGCTGGCATCAGCGCCTGGAGCCGTTATAAGATCTCGGCCCTTCACTATACCCCCCGGCGGGACGCCCTCGGCCCTGTCGTTAAGGGGCACTAAGTGTGCGTTATTGAAAATCCATTCTACTTAATCTGCCTGACTACAGATCTATATAATAGACTATGGAGTACGCTATTGATATTTTAAGGGAGCTGGATCATATGCTAGCAAACCACCATGCCGCCTTTGAGAATATTTTGAATTCAGCACTCAAGCCCAATAGCATCCATTTGCCGCAGGCAGTCACCCATATTGAGCCTGTCCTAATGGAAAGATGGAGCGATAGCATGTTGGGACCTCAGCGCTCCCTCTGCACACAGATTAATAGTAAGAGATCAACGGAATCCAGCATCATGCTGCCTATACTGAAAAATTAGAAAACAGCTAACGGCTACATCAGCGATGCTGTGAGTTCTGTTGCCGGGTTATGAAATATTCACAGCGATGAAGCAGATAGCCAGCAAACCATTTCACTGAACCTAGCAGCTGAAACATATGCACCCAAAGGATCCCCGATTGCACACTCTCTTAAAGAACAAAGAGCGACATGGCTACGAATCACCATCTGGGACCTGGAAAGTCGCATTCAATGGAGGGGAGCTTGGAGTACAATTACCGTAATGGAGATCCTGGCAGAAGTCTGCACCCAGCTCAACGGTCCCACGCTACCACGAGCAGCACAACTGTCAGGATCATATTACCTCCTAGTGGTCCGGTCACGTTTTCCCTTGATGCGCCTGGACTGGGACCCAGGAGGCTTGCTGCAGGCTTCTCTCCGTGACCGAGACGTTTCACTCTGGACTCCCCTGCTTACAACCTCCATTTATTCTTACCAGCTCCCTGTTAAAGCAGTAGGGCAGACTTATCACAGTTAGGTGGGGCCGCAAATGGTTTCCTCTGGAGTGACACTGAGGATCCTTGCAAAAATGGGTCCAAAGAGGATATCTCTATATACACGGCAGTTAAAGTGTCTTATTAGTCACAGTGAGTGTAAGTGACTACTACAGTAAGAGTATTGGTGATTTATTATCTGCACCCGCATATCATTGATACACCTGGACTTGAGCACTGACGTTATTCTGCTCTTTGGAGTTCTTTTTCTGTTTATTATTGTGAGCATGATTGCGGTTGCTGGAGAAAACTACTAGACTTATAGAACAAAGCATCCCTTAGTTGATGAGGTTATGTCCTGTGACTGGTATAATTAGTATCTTAGATAAGATTTTAATATGAAGGTGGCAACTGAGTTAGAGTGGTCATGTTTCCCTAGTTATACTAATATGTATACCAGAATTTCATGTAAGACCACTTTGGGATCCTAAGGTGAACCTTTTAAAAGCTTCAATGTCTATGGCACATTAATTGTTTTTAGTAACATCTTGTGTACTGCTTAATGTCTACCATCATCCATTTATTTACAAATAGTATTCTCTGCCCTATATGATATGATGTCCTATTACAGCATATTACTATATCATATATCTACACAGATACAGCCTTTAAGGCTACTTTTTCACACATTTCCTTGCTAAGAGATGCCATGATCACTCTCATTGTATTTACAGAGATGTCAAGTTCAGTAACACAGTAGGAGCCTATCATTTAGGCGTTGAGCCTTAAAGTTATTGTATCCTGTATCCTATGTATATTGATACTGAAGTCTCATTTGAACAATGTGTACACTTGAAACATGCATATCACCACTAAGGACTATCTGTCTTATAGTTGCAGGTTCCTTGAATTGCCCCTGATTTATTCAATGAAAACCCTGTGATTTTATAACAATGCCTCCTGCCTATATGGTGACGCCAAGCTCAGTAACATAGTGGGAACCAGTTCACTTGAGTAATCTGTTTATTTGTAATGTCCATATCATTACTTAAGGTCCCTTTTATCCACTACTTGCAGGCCTTCCGCATTACTTATGACCTATTTATTACTTAATAATATATACAGTGCCATGCCCACTTCTTAAGAGTTGTTTTACTTATATACTCCTTTATTGCTTCTTTCTAGAAAGCGTATTCAGCCTCCTTTCCAGTTATGCCCTAAAATATATTATAGCTTTTGACTTCCCCCTACACATATAATGTTTTAGCGAACCATGTTAAGGGGGTGTCTTGTTGCCAGTGGCCGGGGTGGCGGGATATCTATCTTTTTTTTTTTATTACTTTAATTTTTGCTAACCATATATAAAATCCCAATGTAGGTGGATATTTACTTTGGAACAAGTTTTGGGCATGATCTCTCACTGTTCAGACTTTGGCTGATTAGTATGTAACTCATACTTGATTTGATAATGAGGACTTTTCTTATGTGGCAACCTTACCTTTAACTCCCTCTTATTCTTTCAATTTTTACGACATATGTAGCTATAATCTCCTAGTTTTTAAGTAGCTTCACCTCCGGTTTAGTATGTTACTATTATTTTCCAAATATATGTCAGGCAGAGTTCTATTTACAATCTTTCAAAGTTCTACTACCCTGTTAAAATGTTCATTCTAACTATAGTATTAAAACGTAAAAAGCAAGTGTTAAGCATAAATATAGTATCAAAAAGCAAGAAAACCAGAGGTTCTTCATCTGGGGTCCATGAGTGGCCCTGACACATTAATGTTCACCTACCTTATATCAGGGTTAATGCAAGAGTGTGGTCCAAGAGTGGCCACTCAAATCTTTTGGTGGGCTTACAGTTTAAGCAGCACTCACTGCCTGTACTGACAGTGTAGGTTGTCATTGATTATTCTGTGCATTTCTCTGCTTTGTTTTAACAGCCTATCCTGTAACAATTTATTTTCTTTTATATGTATGTTTTTACAGCTTCTAATTGTATGTTTTGAAAAGAACCTAAAAAAAAATAAAAAAATCTAATCTTCTTGTCTTGCGGTAGAAAAGATCTTTTTCCACCCATAATATCAGATATTATTTCTGCCATTCCAGGCCCAAACAAAGTCTTAGCCTTGTAAGGAAGCGCCAAAAGCTTAGACTTGGAGGAAACATCAGCTGACCAAGACTTAAGACACAAAGCCCTGCGGGCCAAGACAGAGAAACCAGACAGCTTGGCCCCCAATTTAATAACTTGCATATTTGCATCAGAAACAAAAGAATTGTCTAGCTTAATCCTATCCTGAATTTCCTCCAACAAAGTCTCCTCTAAAATAGATTCAGATAAAGCTTTGCACCAATAAGATGCTGCACTTGTCACTGTGGCAATACAAACTGCAGGTTGCCATTGAAGACCCTGATGCACATACATCTTCTTCAAATATACGCCCATCTTTTTATCCATTGGATCCTTAAAAGAGCAACTATCCTCTATAGAGATCGTAGTTCTCTTAGCCAGAGAAGAAACAGCCCCTTCTACTTTAGGCACCGTGCACCAAGAATCCTTAATCAAATCAGAAATAGGAAACTTAAAAACTGAAGACGGGGAAAACGGAATCCCTGTTTTTTCCCATTCCTGCGCAATAATATCCGTCTCACGATCTGGATCAGGAAATACTTCCGTAGAGGAAGAGACATCATAGAATCTATTATTACTAGATTTCTTAGGATTAACTACAACAGAAGAGTCAGAATCATCCAAAGTAGCCAAAACCTATTTAATAAAACATGAAGGTGTTCAAGCTTAAACCTAAAGCTTACCTCTTCCACCTCAGACAAAAGATTAACACTGGCAGAATCAGAATTTTCACCCTCAGAAGGAACCGAGGTAACATCCTCTGTAGAATTATGATGAGGATCAACCTGTATAGAAGCTGCTGAAACAGGAACTTTACAATCTATTAAGTGTTTAGTTTTCCTCTTGCGTTTTCCTAAAAAGAAAATTTATGCTTACCTGATAAATTTGTTTCTTTTTAGACACGATGAGACCACGGATCATCATCCTTACTTGTGGGATTACACCTCCTGGTCAGCAGGAGGAGGCAAAGAGCACCACAGCAGAGCTGTTAAATAACTCCTCCCTTCCCTCTCACTCCAGTCATTCGACCAAAGTTAGGAAGAGAAAGGAAAAGCCAAGGTGCAGAGGTGTCTCAAGTTTACAAAAAAATAACAACCTGTCTTGCAAGAACAGGTCGGATCGTGGACTCATCGTGTCTAAAAAGAAACAAATTTATCAGGTAAGCATAAATTTTCTTTTCTTTTTAAAGACACGATGAGTCCACGGATCATCATCCTTAATTGTGGGATACAATACCAAAGCTTAGAGTACACGAATGATAAGGGTGGGACAAGACAGGGAACCTAAACGGAAGGCACCACTGCTTGAAGAACCTTTCTCCCAAAAGCAGCCTCGGCCGAGGCAAAAGTATCAAATTTGTAAAATTTAGAAAAATTGTGAAGAGAAGACCAAGTTGCAGCCTTGCAAATCTGCAAATCTGTTCTACAGAAGCTTAATTTTTGAATGCCCATGAAGAAGCAACAGCCCTAGTGGAATGAGCCGTAACTCTTTCAGGAGGCTGCTGTCCAGCAGTCTCATATGCAAAGCGGATGATACTCTTCAACCAAAAAGAAAGAGAGGTAGCCGTAGCTTTCTGACCCATACGTTTTCCAGAGAAAATTATAAACAGCGAAGAAGACTAACGAAAGTCTTTAGTAGCCTGTAAGTAAAACTTTAAAGCACGGACTACGTCCAAATTGTGCAGAAGACGTTCCTTCTGAGAAGAAGAATTAGGACATAACGAAGGAACCACAATCTCCTGATTAATGCTCCTGTCTGAAACAACCTTAGGAAGGAACCCTAGCTAAGTACGCAAAACCACCTTATCTGAATGGAAAATAAGATAAGGCAAATTGTATTGCAACGCCGAAAGTTCAGAAACTCTTCGAGCTGAAGAAATAGCAACAAGAAATAAAACTTTCCAAGATAATAACTTAATATCTAAGGAATGCATAGGCTCCAATGGAGCCCCTTGAAGAACTTTAAGAACTAAATTCAGACTCCACGAGGAGTAACTGGCTTGAACACAGGCCTGATCCTAACCAAGGCCTGACAAAAGGATTGAACATCTGGGACAGAGATATGACCCTTTAGGGAACTTGCCGATAAACCCTTCTCCAATCCTTCTTGGAGAAAAGACAAAATCCTGGGAATCCTAACTGTACTCCATGAGTAGCCCTTGGATTCACACCAATAAAGATATTTACGTGCCTTAAGGTGAATTAAGGTTTCTATGACCGAATCAGAGAAACCCAGCTTGGATAGGATTAAGCGTTCAATCTCCAAGCAGTCAGCTTCAGAGAAACTAGATTTGGGTGAAGGAAGGGTCCTTGAATGAGAAGGTCCTTCCTCAATGGAAGTTTCCAAGGTGGCAGGGATGACATGTCCACCAGATCGGCATACCAAAGCCTGCAAGGCCACTCAGGAGCGATGAGGATCACTGATGCCTTCTCCTGTTTGATTCGAGCAATAACCCGGGGAAGAAGAGCACACAGGGGAAATAGATATGCTAGGCTGAAGGACCAAGGAACTGCCAAAGCATCTATTAGTTCCGCCTGGGGGTCCCTGGACCTGGACCCGTATCGCGGGAGCTTGGCATTCTGACGAGATGCCATGAGATCTAACTCCGGGCCGACCCCATTTGAGAATCAGGTTGGAGAATATTTCCGGATGGAGTTACCACTCTCCCGGATGAAAAGTCTGCCTGCTCAGAAAATCTGCCTCCCAGTTGTCCACCCCTGGGATGTGGATCGCTGACAGATGGCAAGAATGGGCATCTGCCCACCGGATTATCTTGGCTACCTCGGTCATCACTAAGAAACTCCTCGTTCCTCCCTGATGATTGATGTAAGCCACTGTCGTTATGTTGTCCGACTGGAATCTGATGAACTGGGCCGAAGCCTTTAGAGAGCCCCAGACTGCTCCCCATCCTAAAAGGCTGGCGTCCGTTGTCACAATCACCAATGAAGGTCTGTGAAAGCATGTCCCCTGGGATAGATGATCCAGAGACAACCACCATTGAAGTCCCTCGTCTCCTGTTCCAGGGTTATTCGAGGAGACAAATCTGTATAATATCCATTCCACTGTCTGAGCATGCTTAACTGAAGAGGCCTGAGGTGAAACTGAGCAAACGGTATGATGTCCATTGCCGCCACCATCAATCCAATTACAGCCACTGATGGCTGAGGAGTGAACTGAAGGGCTCGTCATGTATCCAGAATCTTTGACTTTCTGACCTCTGTCAGAAAAATTCTCATGGATATAGAATCGATTAGAGTTCCCAAGAAGGTCACCCTTGTCTTCAGGATTAAAGAACTCTTTTCCAGATTTACCTTCCACCCGTGAGTTCTCAGGAAGGATAGCACAATGTCGGTATGGGACCTTGCTTGTTGACAAGATGACGCCTGGATTAGAATATCGTCCAGATAAAGCGCCACCTCAATGCCCGCGGTCTTAGAACCGCCAGCAGAGACCCCAGAACCTTTGTGAAAATTCTGGGTGCCATGGCCAGACCGAAAGGAAGAGCCACGAACTGAAAGTGTTCGTCCAGAAAGGCAAACCTTAGGAACTTGTGATGATCTCTGTGGATAGGGACATGAAGATATGCGTCCTTTAAATCCACTGTCGTCATAAATTGACCCTCCTGGATCAATGGAAGAATGGAACGAATAGTTTCCATCTTGAATGATGGAACTCTGAGAAACCTGTTTAGACTCTTGAGGTCTAAGATAGGTCTGAAAGTGCCCTCCTTTTTGGGAACTACAAACAGATTTGAATAAAAACCCTGCCCGTGTTCCTGTACAGGAACGGGACAAATTACTCCCATGGAGGAGAGGTCTCTTACACAATGTAAGAACGCCTCTCTTTTTATCTGGTCTGTAGATAATTTTGAAAGAAGAAATCTTCCTCGGGGAGGAAAATTTCTGAACTCCAGTTTGTATCCCTGAGACACTATTTCTATAGCCCAGGGATCCTGAACATCCCGTACCCAAGCCTGAACGAAGAAGGAACGTTTGCCCCCTACCAGATCCTGTCCCGGATCGAGGGCAAACCCTTCATGCTGACTTGGAATCAGCAGCAGGTTTCTTGGATTGTTTACCCTTGTTCCAAGACTGGTTGGGTCTCCAAGTAGACTTAGATTGCGAATAGTTTCCTTCCTGTTTAGAGGAAGAAGAGAAGGAATTTCCCTTGAAATTTTGAAAGGAACGAAAATAACGTTGTCATCCTTTCTGTTTGGTTCTTTTATCTTGAGGAAGGAGATGACCCTTGCCTCCAGTGATGTCAGAGATAATTTCCTTCAAGTCAGGCCCAAACAAGGACTTTCCCTTGTAAGGAATTGCCAGGAGCTTAGACTTGGATGATACATCCGCAGACCAAAGCCTCAACCATAAGGCTCTGCGGGCTAGGATAGAAAAACCTGAACTCTTAGCAGCCAATTTAGTAATTTGCAGAGAAGCATCTGTAATAAAAGAATTGGCTAATTTCAGAGCTTTAATCCGATCCTGGATTTCCTCTACAGAAGTCTCAGTCTTAAGAGACTCGGCAAGAGCATCAAACCAATAATCTGCCGCACTGGTGACCGTAGCAATGCACGCAGCCGGCTGCAATAGCAGACCCTGGTGAACATAGATCTTTTTAAGTAGACCCTCCAACTTCTTGTCCATGGGGTCTTTGAAAGCACAACTATCCTCAATAGGAATAGTAGTTCGTTTGGCCAAGGTGGAAATAGCCCCCTCCATTTTAGGAACCGTTTGCCAAGTTTCCCTGACAGCGTCAGCTATAGGGAACATCTTCTTGAAAATAGGAGAAGGAGAGAAGAGAATACCTGGTCTCTCCCATTCCTTAGAAATAATCTCCGAAGTTCGCTTGGGAACTGGAAAAACATCTGAGTAAGAAGGAACTTTGAAGTATATGTCCAACTTACTCGATTTCTCAGGAACGACCATTACCGTGGAGTCACAGTCGTCTAAAGTCACTAAAACCTCCCTGAGTAACAGGTGGAGGTGTTCTAGTTTAAACCTGAAAAAGACAACTTCTGAATCAGTCAAAGGTAAGGAACTCCTAGAGTCTGAAATTTCACCTTCCGATAGAACCTCCGTACCCTCCATCTCAGATCCCTGGGAGGGTATATCCGAGATTGCCACCATAGCATCAGAAACTTTATTGACCACATAGTTGTCCTTCCTTTTACGTTTGCCTTGAAGCATAGGAAAGGCAGATAACGCATCAGAAATTGTAGAAGACATAACTGCAGCTATATTAAACCAAAAGAGAGGGAGAGACCTCTCTACAAGACTGCACATATAGCACTCTGTGCCTGGACTAATAATGGAGAAATTGGGAATTTAAAATATAACTTTTATTAGATACATTAAAATAAAACACTCAATTAAAAACAACCTGGAAGTAGTAGGCCTATTCCTTAATCTTCTGTAAGCCTTTGATATGTTATAGATGCTTAGAAGGAAATTGTGTAGGCAGGGAGTTATAAGTGAGACCACTTTGTTCAGTAATATTTCAAGTACTAAAGGGTTAATATTTGTGTGTCAAATGCACATATATCTAGGTATCTAAATATATTATTGATTTGTGCTTGGGTATTGGAATTGGATTCAATGCTAGTAACGTTCAGTGAACTCTGAAATACACATCAGAAGTAATGTTAGAAACTTTACTTTATTAATGAATGCCTCTCCTGTTTGATCTTTTGTTGGAGTATAGATAGTTAAGATATTCAGAATAATCAGGTCTCACGTGACAGTTTGTGATCCTGAATTATTTTGGTTATATTTTTTAGAAATTCAATTGTGTATTGTGTATCTTCTTTATTCAACTTTTTCCCACAGTTTATAGGTTTATTGTTACATTAAATTATTTACAACCTCTGTGTGGTTCAGTTGATTCATTTGTGTCAAAATATTGACAAGGTCTGTTTCTGTTTAATAGCTAGTCATACGTCGAAATATCAGTAATCCTATGTTTGGCGTAAGGATTATTATTCTATTGTCTCAGTACCACTTTCACATATGGAATTCTTGTAGGATTGTGTTATTTTGTAATAGGAAATATATGTGCGACTTCTATTAAGTTCAATCCTAATGGTAATAATGTGCACTTTTCAGTGACATAGTGTAATATAGTTCTTACACCTAATGATTCAGCCAATGTAAGTGTGCTGAATCTTAGTAGATATTGAAACAATAGGATCCATCAACTGTTACATTTAACTGTTTGTACTTAAGTAGTGGAGGAACTCACTTCACTTGTAAGTGTGTAACCGCAATATTATGCAGCTATGTATACAGCTATTGCGGTAGTATGTTATGTTTGCCCCTCTTGCTGTGATATTCTGTGTATCCTCTCTTAAATTAATTTTGTCACTCGTGTGATTCAGTGTCACACTCAGAATGCAATATTGTGCTTGGTGTAAAATACTTTAGAACCGGATACTTATTTTCCAGATTTATTTGTTATACGCCAACCGTTACTTAGTTTTGTTAAGTTAGGTCTATATATACCCTCCACTAAACTGGTATTGCTATAGACTTGTTGAGATATTATCTGGAAAGTTTAAGTTATCTAATGTAACAGCAACCGTTTGATAGTTACCCCGGTAAGATAGGATTGTCAATCTATAAGTACAACTATGTTTGCAATTCCCCCAAAGCGGTATCTATAGGTAGCCACCTAATAAATAACCTAGTGCTAGTAACTCTCTGTTAAATCAAATAGTTTTGTGGTCAAAGTTATAACTGAGTTAATCGATTCTAATAGTTACTGTTAGTCATATATATAGAACTAAATACGTTATAGCAAATTTACCCCGCCTAAACAGGCCAACTACTGCAGGTAATTTTAAAAAATATATAGAGCTCCCATCTGCTCTATAACCCCCTGACCCGATACGGGCGAAACCGGTCAGGGGGTTATAGAGCAGATGGGAGCTCTATATATTTTTTAAAATTACCTGCAGTAGTTGGCCTGTTTAGGCGGGGTAAATTTGATATAACGTATTTAGTTCTATATATATGACTAACAGTAACTATTAGAATCGATTAACTCAGTTATAACTTTGACCACAAAACTATTTGATTTAACAGAGAGTTACTAGCACTAGGTTATTTATTAGGTGGCTACCTATAGATACCGCTTTGGGGGAATTGCAAGCATAGTTGTACTTATAGATTGACAATCCTATCTTACCGGGGTAACTATCAAACGGTTGCTGTTACATTAGATAACTTAAACTTTCCAGATAATATCTCAACAAGTCTATAGCCATACCAGTTTAGTGGAGGGTATATATAGACCTAACTTAACAAAACTAAGTAACGGTTGGCGTATAACAAATAAATCTGGAAAATAAGTATCCGGTTCTAAAGTATTTTACACCAAGCACAATATTGCATTCTGAGTGTGACACTGAATCACACGAGTGACAAAATTAATTTAAGAGAGGATACACAGAATATCACAGCAAGAGGGGCAAACATAACATACTACCGCAATAGCTGTATACATAGCTGCATAATATTGCGGTTACACACTTACAAGTGAAGTGAGTTCCTCCACTACTTAAGTACAAACAGTTAAATGTAACAGTTGATGCATCCTATTGTTTCAATATCTACTAAGATTCAGCACACTTACATTGGCTGAATCATTAGGTGTAAGAACTATATTACACTATGTCACTGAAAAGTGCACATTATTAACATTAGGATTGAACTTAATAGAAGTCGCACATATATTTCCTATTACAAAATAACACAATCCTACAAGAATTCCATATGTGAAAGTGGTACTGAGACAATAGAATAATAATCCTTACGCCAAACATAGGATTACTGATATTTCGACGTATGACTAGCTATTAAACAGAAACAGACCTTGTCAATATTTTGACACAAATGAATCAACTGAACCACACAGAGGTTGTAAATAATTTAATGTAACAATAAACCTATAAACTGTGGGAAAAAGTTGAATAAAGAAGATACACAATACACAATTGAATTTCTAAAAAATATAACCAAAATAATTCAGGATCACAAACTGTCACGCGAGACCTGATTATTCTGAATATCTTAACTATCTATACTCCAACAAAAGATCAAACAGGAGAGGCATTCATTAATAAAGTAAAGTTTCTAACATTACTTCTGATTTGTATTTCAGAGTTCACTGAACGTTACTAGCATTGAATCCAATTCCAATACCCAAGCACAAATCAATAATATATTTAGATACCTAGATATATGTGCATTTGACACACAAATATTAACCCTTTAGTACTTGAAATATTACTGAACAAAGTGGTCTCACTTATAACTCCCTGCCTACACAATTTCCTTCTAAGCACCTATAACATATCAAAGGCTTACAGAAGATTAAGTAATAGGCCTACTACTTCCAGGTTGTTTTTAATTGAGTGTTTTATTTTAATGTATCTAATAAAAGTTATATTTTAAATTCCCAATTTCTCCATTATTAGTCCAGACACAGAGTGCTATATGTGCAGTCTTGTAGAGAGGTCTCTCCCTCTCTTTTGGTTTAATATATTATTCAACTGCAGAGCACCAACTTTTCTGCCACTATAAGCATAGAAACATTAATTTGGTGTCAGCTACTCACTGCAATTATAGAAAAGGCTGCCGCAGTGGTGCCACTGTATATCAGTTGTGGTAATAACTGCAGCTATGTCTTTTAACGTAACTCCAGCAGAAGCTAGAGAAGAAGTACAGGGCACTGCTTGAGCGGGTGTTAAAGGTTGGGACGCTTGGGGAGAAAGCTGCGGCATACTCTGCATCTCATCATTAGACTCCTGAGAAGCATCCGCCTTTGACAAATTTTTATCATGAATTTTTTTTCTCTATAGCTTAGAGCCCTCACAATACATGAGGGACAAAAAGGAACTGGAGGTTCCACATTGGCATCCAAACACATGGCACAAGTAACATTTTGCACAGCTTCTAAATCCATGTTATAGAACAGACAATAATGAAATAAAAATAAGAAATTTTTGACTCTTGTCCTGCAAGACTAACAGTAGAGATCTCTCTATACAAAACCGGAACTCCGGAAAGGATGCCCAAATAAACTGTGCAGCGTCTCTAGATAAGTCTAAAGCGCGCAAATAGTAGCCCCGCCCATCGTGGGCGACAAAATTTACACAGCCATTACTGGTCAAATTCCAATAAAAAATAACCGATAGAGCCCAGCTTTTTAGTCCCAGCCCAGCGCCTGTACATATGCTGTCACTATAGGAAACCCCTCCATACATGAAGAGCCCATATTCCCAAGTAAAATAAATGTATAAACGTATAAGTGCAGAGTCCTCTCTGAGTCCATTGTAATTGTGCCCCAGAATAACAAAGACTGCATTTACCTTAATGCTGTTCGACAGCAGGACAGCTCCAACAGGTTTAAGAGGTCCTCTCCCTCCTATAGCCCTGTGGAAAAAGATAGAGCCTGAGTTAGATATTGCTTAGGCCATCATGAGAGGGGCAGCATAACAGTATGGGAGGAGCAGTGAGAATTATGTTCCACCAGTTCCCATTGCTCTAAAGCCACCAAAAGCTCTACTGAAGAGACTGATATGGACTACAGTTACACCCTAGAACAAAGCAGCACACTCTGGCACTACTTTAAAAATAATAAACTCTTGATTGAAGAATCTAATCTAACACCTCACTTTACTTCTTCCTATCATTAACGTAGGCAAAGAGAAAGACATTGGGTGGGGGGGAAGGGAGGAGCTATTTAACAACTCTGCTGTGGTGCTCTTTGCCTCCTCCTGCTGACCAGGAGGTGTAATCCCACAAGTATGGATGATGATCCGTGGATTCATTGTGTCTTTAAACAGAAACAGGAAAAGCAGATAAAGCTTCAGATACCGCAGAAGATATCTGAGCAGCAAAATCTGCAGGCAAATATACCCCACCAGGAGGCTGAGAGGAACCGCAGGGCACTGCATGTGATGCCATAGAGGCTTGGGATGTTTGAGGAGAGGGCTGCTGCACTGCCTAAACAGCATCATCCTGAGAGACATTAGGCTCATAAGGCAATAATATTTCTTTACAGTGTAGCGTTCTAGCTAAACAAGTAGTACAAAATTGCAAAGGAGAAACAATTTTGCGCATCTAAACATAAACATTTATTAAAAACAATATCATCATTATCCATGTCCATAGCTAAGAAAAATAGCCCCAGAAAATAATTTGAATAAAAGGACTGTCACTTTAAGAGAAACAAAAAAAGTAAAAAACATTATCAAAAAAAGCTAAATTTGACAACCTCTACTCCTCAGCCGTACTGTGCCTACCACAATTCCAGGAGACTTGAAAAGGACACAGAGACTGCTACACAACTGCATATACACTGAGACAGACTGCAGCAACAACACAGAGACGCCGATCCGTTCCATATAACTAAAACACAAGGATCACATGACCAGTAAAGCGCAGACAAGAAAAAAGGCTCCCAATATAGTGCCTGCATACTGCCTATCGAATCCTATAAATTAAAAACTGCAGAAAATAAATAATGAATGTTTTAAAAGTGCAAAGTCTCCTAAACCTAGAAGACAAAAAAGCACTTACCTGCAGTCTAACTGTCCAGCAGGAAGACAGCTCACAAGGTGTGAAAGGACACAAACTCCTAACAGAGACTTGTGGAAAATAAGAAAGAACAGAGTAACCAACTCTGGCTTTCTATACTTAGGGTAGCAATATATTAGGAAACAAAGTAAGCACCACCTTACAACTTCCTAAATGCTTAAAAGCCACCAATACTACTAGGCAGTAATTGACAAGGACTATAACTATAGCCAAATCCTTGCTTGCAGGCAAAACGATTCCCATAAAGAATGACTGGTGATTATGGGAAGGGGAGTGGTATTTAACAGCTTTGCTGTGGTGCTCTTTGCTGCCTCCTGCTGGACAGGAGAGATATTCCCACTAGTAATTGATGATGTTGTGGACTTACCATATCTTAGGAAAGAAAAGTTAACAATTTTTTTTTATTTGATCGCATTTGACGGTGAAATGATGGAATAAAAATCGTATATACCAAATACCAAAATGGGCCTAGATCAATACTTTGGGTTGTTTACACAAAAAAATATATAGTTTTGATAGGTAAATATAAAAAGGGCTCTATTTCGGTTTAAAAGGAGTGATAGCAAAAATGCTAAACATACTCTGGTCTTTTGGGCAAGTTTTAGTCTGAAATTCCCGATCCTTTAGGGGTTAAGGGGGTAAACATTGGGTAGTTTTAAACTCAGGACAAAATTTAGAAACTATTTAGCATGGGTGTTTTTTTGGTGGTTGTAGATGTGTAAGAGATTTTGGGGGTCAAAGTTAGAAAATGTATATAATTTTTTTTACAATAAATTATATGATATGATGAAACTAATAGTATCTTTAGAAAGTCAATTTAATGGCGAGAAAAACGGTATATAATAGGTGTGGGTACAGTAAATGAGTAAGAGGAAAATTACAGCTAAACACTGCAGAAATGTAAAAACAAAAATGGTCTGGTCACTAAGGGGTTAATACTGAAACCGTGGGTGAAAATACTTAAAAAAAAATATTATTTTCACCAAACACCTTAGCAGGAACAGCACCAATACTAACTGTATACAACCAGTTTAAAAAGATCAGACATTGCATCCAAACCCAGCATCATTTTTATCTAATAGCACAAGAGCCTCAAACCAAAGTCTTATCAATAGAACAAAAAATAAATTGTATAAAGCATACACAAAAATATAATGTGGTTGAAAATGTGTATGAAGGGCCTGGCTAGAGAGTAATATTTGGTAGTTCATGCCTTCTGCACTAAGATGACACCAGATTGGGGAGGGAAGGAGAATAATGAGGGGAAGCTCTTAGATCCCTATTCATTACTGTCCCATCTCATGGTGGTGTGACGGTGAAACCTATAGATAGAGAAGTGGCTGCTGGGGAACATTGCAGTTCAAAAAGCTTGGACATTTCTTGTGCTGATGCAGATTCTATTACTGAGCCTGAATGACCATCATTTTGCATTTATTTTTAACCATTCTCTGTGACATAGAGCTTTCTCTTGCAGGTAAACTGGAAACAAAATCTCTCTGGCAACTACTTCCGATTCATTTTTAGTATATCTCAAGACTTCCATTGAGTCGTACAAGATGCCAGGTGCTTTTCTGCAACAAACATTTCTCTCTTTTAAATCCTCTATGAGAGATTTAGAGAATAAGATTGCACCCTTGGAGGACCATATGAAAAGAGCCATATTTACCTCACTGGATTACTCAGGCAGAGATACAACCTTTAAATGGAAATTAAACCCTATTTCTTCTTTCATGATTCAGATGGAGCATAACATTTTAAATACATTTCCAATGTATTTCTAATATCTTATTAGCTGTTCTCTTTGTATCCTTTGTTGAAAAGTATACCTAGGTAGGCTCAGACACTGCTGATTGATGGCTGCACATATATGCCTCTTGGCTTTACTGCTAGCTCCTAGTAGTGCATTACTGCTCCTTCAAGAAAAGAAAACAAGAGAATAAAGCAAATTAGATAAAAGACGTACAGTGGAAAGTTATTTGAAATTCTATGATCTATCTGAATCATGGAAGATACATTTTAGGTTTAATGTCGCTTTAAATATCAGAGCCCTCTAATAAATCAGTCTTCATGTGGCAACAAAGTACAGTAAACTCTCAGTTAACCGGAACTCAAGCAACCAGAAAAAAACCCCCGAAGATACTGTACATTCAAATTAACACTAACTTTGCTCTGCAGCTCCCTTTCTCTATAGTGGGCTCTTAAAGGTGAAAGCAAGTCATTTAATGCCACCAGATCCTACATAACTGCTCTTGAAAGTTGTGAGCACAAGGCAGTCTGAGAATTAGACATCACACTGCCACTGTGTGCCCGGGACTGAACGGAGGCGGCATTAATATTAATTAATAATTTGCTTTTATTTACTGTATTTAAATATTAATATCAAGTAAATACAGTGTTTGTAGTATAGTATGGGGTATAGAACCTATTTAGGCCTATTTTTTAATAGTAACTCTCAAGCAACCAGAAAATACACTTATCCGGAATCTACCAATCCTCATAGGTGCCGGTTTACTGGGAGTTTACTTTTTAATACATTTGTAGAATGCAGAAGCTTTATGTGAACAGTGGAGGCAGTTGCAATACTTTTATTCTGTAGAAAAATCTAATACTATTCTATAAAAGGTAATTTTAATGGACCTTTTATAAACTTTGTGCTATATTTAACAAAGCAGGACATATACAGCTAACAAAATATAAATCTAACCTTTAATATCAATAAATGAGCAAACTAAGAGAAACTAAGAGAAAGTTGTCTTTATTGTGCACCTTCTAATGACACTATTTGGGACGATTGAGTACATCCTTAGTATGCATACATTGTACATAGATCAGGGTTAAAATTAACTGGAAGGCAAATTACAAAAATCTTTATTCAAAACACTTTACAAGCAAGACCTTGCACATAGCAAGAAAAAACTTAAAAAATACTGTCAAGCTATATGGCTTGTTTTTCCATTTTACATACTCCTAGTGACCACTGGGAATTGTAGTTCTTCTGGATAATTAATTTGTTATCTAAGCAAAATAGGACTGCAAATCACTCAGTACAGTACAGTGCCCTGAGGAATATACAGACTGGTAGAACATTACAAGATTACTGGGCTTTAAAATTATAAATTAAACTGGCCTCTCTAGTCTTCCTGAATTAAATGTTCTACAGCAACAGGCCCAGGACACCCAGTAGTGAAATACCACTATTTTAAATGGACATTGTACTAAAGAAAATGTTCTGACATTCATATTAAGAGCATGATTTAAATATTCTGATTTTCATGCTCATGAGTACTGTGCCCCTTTAAGTCCTGTAAACAGGTGTCCCCTGCTGCCCATATGCCCCAGGCAGCTGATGACACTGTATGATGAGAGATTCTGCTCTGTACTGAGGAAGGATATTCTACATATACAAGTGACCTGAAAACTACAGTTTGTTTTTCCATAGCATAATTAAGACTTTGTGCTTCAGCACACCTTTTTATGTAACCGCCAGTTTCCAAACCTTGCCAACCCAATGGAAACCAGGCCTTCTTTTCCATTGAGGTGCTAAGGTTTGGAAACTGTTGGTAAAAAAAGTGTACGCAACAGATATAGGGGCCCATTTATCAAGCTCCGGATGGAGCTTGAGGGCCCGTGATTTTGGCGAACCTGCAGGCTCGCCAGAAACACCAGGTATGAAGCAGCAGTCTAAAGACCGCTGCTCCATAACCTGTCTGCCTGCTCTGAGCAGGCGGACAGACATCGCCGCAATTCAACCTGATCGAGTACGATCGGGTTGATTGACACCCCCTGCTGGCGGCCGATTGGTCGCGAATCTGCAGGGGGCGGTGTTGCACCAGCAGCTCACAAGAGCTGTTGGTGTAATGCTGAATACGGACAGCGTATTGCTCTCCGCATTCAGCGAGGTCTGTCGGACCTGATCCGCACTGTCGGATCAGGTTCGACAGACCTTTGTTAAATAGGCCCCTTAGGGTGTTCACTGAAAGATTTTTTTTAGATGACAAAATATGTTTATAGAAAGGACATTCATTATAATTTGCATTGGAGATCTCTTGCACTACATCCTACAATCTTCTTCTTGCAAAGCACAAGAGCAGCAGTGCAGTGAGGGCAGAAGAGGTACTCGGGTTACTCTCTCTGCTGTTTAGGGCAGATTAATTTGAGAGGAGATTGCAATTATTGAAAGTTCTGAGTGGCCCCAGGTGATGCACTAGGAAAATCTTACAATTGTGTCATTCAGCATAGTCTGGTGTTGGCTGCATTAGAGTGTGTCTGGCACACCCTGTGGTAAAAACATTTATCTTCATTAAAGTCTATGGAGAATTTTGATATTACCACCTGTTTCCAAACTTTACCACCTCAATGGAAACTAGGCCTTTGTTTGTTAATAATCTATTAGATTACAGCTTTATCTCCTACTACGCTGAAACACAAACACAAATTAACTAAAGTCAATACTGTAAAATAATAGCATCAGATATTAATGGTTATTTTCTAGTAGATAATTGTGCAAAATGCTATGTCTGTAATTTATTGCAATATTCAGATTCTGGTGTCACGTAACAATGACCCTTCAGCATGGCTCCAGGACTTTATACTAAGTATCTGTATGGGCATAAAATGGCCTTAATATGATTATTGCATTACCTGTTCATTCCAGGTTTTTTAGTTAAGATGCCTTAAAATGTTTTTATTCTATAATAGTCATAATTACTTATATGACTCCTTCTTTTCTTATGTAACAGTTTGGTGCTTGTTATTTTAATTACTCACCCAAAGCATTTGTTCTAATTTGCTGGACTAAACTACTCATGAGATGTACAGTTTTTACTTTGCTAAACTTTTACAGGAACCATGAATTCAGTTTCTTAATCAGGATTTGTCTAGTTGTATTTTATTCTATTAGTTCTGTGAGAATAACAATACATTTCTGAATATTTATTTTATTGTATTTTCTATCATGAAAATAATGATGTAAGATGAAAGATACTTATGCAAAATGAAAGAAAATGTAAATATATGTTTTTTATTTTACTGTCTGTCTAATGTTTTATGTAATCTGGGAACTTTCACTCCACAACTCTATTTCTCTGTATTTTGTTTGGTGTAAATGATTGGCTTGTTCAGATTCTGTCAGAGCTGACAAGGCTCCCTGGGGCATCTGCAAACCAACTGTTGGTGGTCCTCCCAAAGGCTGTGAGCCTCATGCTTTTATATATATATATATATATATATATGGCTTTAAATTAGGCACTCTGTACCTGCCATCAAAAGTAATGGCTTAATAAAAAGTTAAAGGGACAGTAAAGTCAATATTAAAGTTAAAGGGATACTGAATCCAAATTTTTTCTTTCATGAATCCGATAAAGCATGCAATTTTCAGCAACTTTCTTATTTAATTATATTATCAATTTTTCTTCATTCTTTTGGTATCTTTATTTAAAAAAGCAGGAATGTAAGCATAAGAGCCGGCCCATCTTTAGTTCAGCACCCTGGATAGCGCTTGCTTATTGGTGGCTACATTTAGCCATCAATCAGCAGGCTCTACCCAGGTGCTGAACCAAAGATGGGCCGTCTCGTAAACTTACATTCCTGCTTTTTCAGATAAAGATAACAAGAGAATGAAGAAAAATTGATAATAGGAGTAAATTAGACAGTTACATAAAATTGCATGCTTTATCTGAATCATGAAAGAAAACAATTTGGGTTTAGTGTCCCTTTAAATTGACTGGAGAGAGTATGAAATGTTAAAACAACTTAATCCTAGGTGAGCTCAGGGGTGTGCGTTGTCTTTAGCCACCTGGCAACTGTGTTTTCATCATTGTTTATTATAATGTTATACATAATTGCAAACACTGCTGCCAGTGTCAGCTCCTAAGCTCCTATCAGCCTTCCTAGGTTTACGGTATAACAAAGGATGCCAAAAGAACAAATTTAAGTATATTGGAAAGTTGTTTCAGAACCATGAATGTTTCATTTTCACATTACTGTCTCTTTAATAAAATAGCCATTCTTTCAATAGCAGCTTTGTTATTTTCATTTTGATGAAATGTTTCATGGTTAGTAGGGCAACTAACGTAGGTAGAGACGTGAGTTAGGGGCCCTTAACAAAAAATCTTTTATTACGACAGTCAACAGGAATGGAACACATTGTACATTAAATGGACATTAAACTCATAGCCTAGGGACATAACAGTCCAAAAAATGAAATGCTCTGCTATATAAGAACATTTTGTTATTGCACTATGTTTGCATATATCTTTAACATAAAGTTAGTTTCAGAAAAGAGCAGCACTACTGAGAACACATCTGGTAAACCAATCACAAGAGACAAATATATATACACACAAGGGATTATTCATGGTGCACAAGGTACCAGATGACAATCAACAAACAAATGCAATCAGCAACAGATATAAATGAACTTATGCTTTGAGCTAACCAATCACTGTGTAGAATTCTGCAGTCTAAATACATTTTAATTATGATTGAAGAATCCAGTGTACATGTCTCTTGCCATCTGGCAGCAGTATTTGCAACATTGTTAATAGTAATGTTATACATAGATACAAAACACTACTGCTAAAGATATGTGCATGCTTCGGTGCCCTTATCAGCCTATCTAGGTGTACTCTTCAACAAAAGATATCAAAAGAACAATGCAAATTTGATAACAGAAGTCAATTGGGAAGTTGTTTTAAATCACATGCTCTATCTGATTAATGAATGTTTAATATTGAATTTACTGTCCCTTTAACTGAACCTCTACCAGAAATGGTTTGTTTTCTGCCCATGCACTACCACTGACACCAACCCGCAATGCCAGCTACACCCACCGACCAGCATGTTGCTGTATACTATGCCCTGACTCTGCGTCCCTAACTCCTGGTCCCGGATTGACAGATAAGAATGTTGGGAGGTATACTTCTAACAAGCACTTGCTGTATGTGGTTTACAAGATATTATTCTAAACTAAATATTCTATGCATATTCAGTTTTCACAAGGATAAAGTGAACATTAAAAGGGATATAAAACACATTGGCATTATAATATAATGTACTTTCATTATTTATTCCACCATCTTTTTGTAAGACTCGTGGGATACTCCTCTATCAGACCGAACTCGGCCAGTAGTCTTGTTATCCCGGCGTCGAGACGGAAAGATAGGGAATACCTCAGGCAAATAAGGAGAGCAGCACTCACCACAGGCTGGACAGCACAAGGCAAATAAGCAGACAGGATCCGGCAACAGAAAGGCAGGCCAGTAATAAAGGGGTTAACCAGGTAGCGAAGTGAGACAGGCAGGGTTCAGCAACAAGCAGTCAGTCCAGCAAGTTAGGCAATAACCAAGTAGCGTAGTGAGACAGGCAGGGTTCAGTAACAAGGATCCGTCCAGCTGATAAGGGGTTAACCAGGTAGAGTAGTAAGGCAGGCAAGGTTTCAGCAACAAAGTATCAGTCCAGCAGTTTAGGGGTTAACCAGGTAGAGTAGTAAGGCAGGCAAGGTTTCAGCAACAAAGTATCAGACCAGCAGTTTAGGGGTTAACCAGGTAGCATAGAAAGACAGGCAAGGGTTCAGCAACAAAGTATCAGTCCAGCAGTTTAGGGGTTAACCAGGTAGCGTAGTAAGACAGGCAAGGGTTCAGCAACAAAGTATCAGTCCAGCAGTTTAGGGGTTAACCAGGTAGAGTAGTAAGACAGGAAAGGGTTCAGCAACAATATATTTAGTTCAGCAGACAATCTGTCACTCCAGGAGCACAAGAAATAGTAACTATACTTGGGCAGTGACTGATCGTCTGCTGCCTGTTTAAATAGGCAGAGGATTGGTGCCACAGGACCGGCCGGCATCAGGAGCGTGCGACAATGACGTCAGCACCGCACGCACCCAGAGCCGACACAGCCCTAGGCAATGAGCATGGGGAAGACACCGCACCCCTAGCAACGGCGCGGCGTGACACTTTTACAGTAATTAAACTATGAACATTTCTGAGAGGTGGAATTGCATATGGCTGACTTCACAAGCTTGTCATGCACCTCCTCCTAATTATGTGTGTCACCATTATGGAATCTATGTTACACTGTAGGTATCTGAAGGAGAGTTACTGCACATGTGCAAGCGCATCAGCACTGGATTTCATCATGGCAGCACCCATAACTAGAGGGAGATGGGGAATAATCTCAATACTATGCTTATAAAATGTATTTAGTCTGTAATGTCTAGGGTTGCCATATTGCTGCAAATGACACAAATGAAAAAAACATATGTCAGGGGCTGTTTAAATAATGTTCCATTATAAGTTTCCTCCCTTAAAGTGGAAATATGGCAAGCCTAGTAATATCCCTTTAACGCTAACAAAATAAAAATGTCCGGTAACAGTCTGGAATGGTTTATCCATATAAAACAAGTGGTGGGGATGTTTGGCCATTAAAAAAAATGCAGCAAACACTGTGTTAATCTATTCTCAAAACGGTCACACTTGCCTGATATGTTAATTAACTGCAAGACAACAGAAATCTATTTTGATGGAAGATACATAAAAAAGCATTCTACAAATACAATTAGACCCCAAATATTGTATTACTTTTCCTATTGCTTTTATTGAATTTTCAAATAAAGTGATAAACAATATTAAAAAACAAAGATGCACATTAGTTGAGATACTGAAAATAAACTAAAAAATGACAATAGAAAATATTAATTAAAGAAACACTAAACAAGCAATTTACTGATGGGTCTTACACAAATCATTAAAATCCATTATAGAACTCACAGTCATTTCTTTTTTTCTAGTGGCTTGCTATCCCCACCAAGATATTGCATAACTGGAAAAAGCCACCATATGAAATTTGCAAAAAGCTATATTATTGTGTCATTTTCTATAGAATGTACTGCAAACACAGCATTTCATAAACATTTCAAATACACATTTTATAGATCTACATACCAGCCCACCTATTCAAAACACATTTTTTTTCAATACAAATTACTAATTGAAAAGTAAAAGATAAATGTATGCATATAAAGCATAATAAAATATATAATCTTAAAAGTATGAAATACCAAATCTGTTTACTACAGTGAAAACTTATTTTGGCGATCTAGGCGCGATTGTAAACTTGTGCAAGCTTAAACTTAAAGGGATACTAAACCCACATTTTGTCTTTCATGATTCGGATAGAGCATGCAATTTTAAGCAGCTTTCAAATTTACTTCTATTATCAATTTTTCTTCTTTTTCTTGCTATCTTTCTTTGAAAAAGCAGGAATAAAAGCTTTGGAGACGGCCCATTATAGGTTGAGAACCTGGGTTGCGCTTGCTGATTGGATGACTAAATGCTGGCACCAATCAGCAAGTCCTCTATCCAGGGTACTGAACAAAAAATAGGCCGGCTCCAAAACTTTTATTCATGCCTTTTCAAATAAAGATAGCAAGAGAACGAAGAAAAATTGATAATAGGAATAAATTAGAAAGATGCTTAAAACTGCATGCTCTATCTGAATCTTCAAAGAAAAAAATTGGGTTCAGTGTCCCTTTAATAGTGAAAAAAAATGTAAAAAAAAAAAAAAAAAAAGATAAAATGATTGCAACAAAATAATCCTATACTAAAATTTACAAAATGTCATCTGTTGTACCCAGTTTATTTGGAAAGTTGCAATTATTTTTTATTAGCTCAGAGATCTTTGAACTCTGACCTGAACTGTTATTACTATGACAACTATTTGGCAGTGAAATAGAGAGAAAATAGTAATGGGCATTGGGCAATATATATGAACAGGTACACAGTTTTAAACTGCATTATCATTTTAAAAGAAAAGATTGTTTGTAGCAAATGATTTTGTTAAGTGTAGGTTAGTACATTCGCTCAGTTTCTTATTATGGTAATGTTCTTTAAGACAGACACAGCCTGAAGAATTCACTTTTTAGTCTATACTAAACTATATTTCTACTTTATGTCCATTAAAGGGGCAGTAAACACCTTGAGATTTGTATATAAAATGTTTAGTTTTAAATAATGAAACTACTTTGCATTATATTTTCATGATATAGTTTGCCCCCTTTTCAAGTAGTTTAGCTCTGAAAATTGAGCAATTTCTAATACTCAGAACTTGAGTCACACTTGTTGACTTTTCAAGGCTAACTCTGCTAGATGCTAATTGGTTTTAGCTGAGAACAACTGCAAATAAATGTATTTTATACTAGCCATGTTGTCTGCTGACTAAACCCCAGAATGGCTCCTCCAAATAAGGCAAATGGTGGGTTGGTTTGGCTATTGAAAAATAATTGCAGAAAAAATAGGATGTTAATATGTCCTAAAACACATTAAAGTTAATGTAAATTTTGATGATAAAGTGCCCGGTTTTTAAAAAAAATTTGATTAAAAACAGGGGCACTGTCAAGATTAAAAAGTATTTTTTCGCACGAGTAAGTGAAATGTAAATTTTGATCATTTAAAGTGCCCCTGTTTTTAATCAATTTTTTAAAAACCGGGTACTTTATCATCAAAATTTACATTCACTATAAGACTTGGCTGAAATGTTATTCTTCAGCAGCACAAAAAGTGAAACATAATCTGGACTGTCCTTGGATGAAGACACATGAATAAACTGCAGTTGCACATATGTGCTCATGCACTGTACACACTCCTATGCTAACCTCTTGCTACATTATTGTAATTAAGTGTATATTAAACATGGATCAGAAATGATCATTCACTGAAGATTGTGTGTGAAGCATTATACAAGATACAAATAATATTAGCAGCAACAGGCTCTGTAAATGAGTAGTACGGCCTAACCCACTTGCCTTATCATACACAGTTCACTCCTCCTATGCTCAGGTGAAGTAATCTCTGAATGGTATTTACAGCCTAGCAGAGCAAGCTCTTTTTTATTATTTTATTTTATTGCTGGGCAGGATGTGACAGGATGGCTAAGCAGGGGCTTCCAAAAAAGCTGCTAATTAGCTGTGCTGATTCTGTTTGTTTTGGAGTCATTTACTAACAAAGGAATGTGTCACTCTGATTAAGTGAGAGCCGGGGTATGTAATGCTTGTGTATTAAGGCTCCAGGTGAGTACAAGGAGCCAGGTATTCTCATTGTTTGCTCAAGGACTGACAAAAATGAATGCTTTGCAAACAAGTGGCCAAGAAATAGACTGGCCTATTCACAGGGGCTGCAGAATGATGTTTTCCTTACTCCCCCCCATCTAGCAAAAAGCAGAGAAAAATTAGCTGTCTAAACCTGGCCCATCTCTCAAAATTTGAAGAACAATTGCAAACAGAGGCGGATAAAACATTTCTTTGCTGTTGACAAGGTGGAGATGTCCAAAGAGAAAAATGCTGTTTGCACAAGTGGCACTCAACTTAATGAGACTTTGTGGGCGTTGAGTCCCCATGTGATTGGAAACATTCCTTATATATTTTTTTCATTTATTTTAACTGTATTGTTGCTAAGAGAACTTGCGGCATCGTTTTTTTCTTTAAAGGGACACACGCATAACTTGTGCATGTAAAGCTGATGGTGTTTATTCACAAACTATGAGCCGGCGCTATGTCTCACATTTACTTCTGGTACAAAGGTGTAGTTAGAAACCACTTAAGTAAAAAACAAACTAATAGGTGTAGGTGGAGCAGGCAAACAGCATGAAGTAATGGGGAATGCAGTTACATACCAAGGTATTAAAGGGACATGAAACCCAACATTTGTGATACAAATAGAGCATGCATTTTTAACAATGTTTCCAATTTACTTCTATTATCAATTTTGCTTTATTATTTCACTTTCCT